>NW_017308998.1:0-20742 GCF_000935625.1 Nanorana parkeri
AGTGGACGAGTGGATTTTTCGAGCCCTGTATATATAGATATGTATATGTATCTACTATATTACCAAAAGTATTGGGACACCTGCAATTACACGCACATGAACTCTAATGGCATTCCAGTCTTAGTCTGTAGAGTTCAATATTGAGTTGGCGCACCCTTTGCAGCCATAACAGTTTCAACTCTTCTGGGAAGGCATCTACAAGGTTTAGGAGTGTGTCTATGGGACTGTTTGTCCATTCTTCCAGAAGTGCATTTGTGAGGTCAGGTACTGATGTTGAACGAGAAGGCCGGGCTCACAGTCTCCATTCTAATTCATCCCAAAGGTATTCTATCGGGTTGAGGTCAGGACTCTGCAGGCCAGTCAAGTTCCTCCAAACTCACTCATCCATGTCTTTATGGACTTTGCTTTGTGCACTGGTCATGTTGTAACCGGCAGGGGTCATCCCCAAACTGTTCCCACAAAGTTGGGAGCATGAAATTGTCCAAAATGTCTTGGTAGGCTGATACCTTAAGAGTTCCCTTCATTGGAACTAAGGGACCAAGCCCAACCCCCAAAAAACAACCCCACACCAAAACGGACGTGCAGTTAGGGGAGGCAGGTGAGACAGAGCCTCACCTAGTTTTATGGAGGAAAAAGCTGTCAGCTTCAAGTCTGAAGCTGACAGCTTTTTCTCCATTCAGAGCGGCTTTCAATGTGTTACACAGCAGGGAAAGCCTCCCTGCTGTGTAACCTGTCATGGAAGGAGCGCTGCCTGTTAATTACAGGCAGCGCTGCATCCGGCTTTTGACAGGTAGTTATGTAACAAAGCAGCTGGCTTTGTGTTACACTGCTTGTGTTACCTAACATAGTGAGGCAAGAACTGTCATAGACTCTACTCTGTGTTAGAGGCATGAGCTCTGTGGATGGTTTGGACCAATGGCAAAGCGCCATTGGTCCTAGCTGTCCAATCAAAAAAAAAAGAAAAAAACCCCAATGAGGACATCGATCTCGTTGCCTCACCAGTGAGGGAAAAGGAAGCTCCTCCCTGTCTCCTCCCCCTCCTCCACACATAGCTTGGTTACTGAGTTGGGGGTGGGGCTTCAGAAGGATGGGGTCGGAGCTTTGGCCGGTGGGGGCGGGACGTGCTGGGTAATGCCTCACCCAGCACGGAAGGCACCGCACGTCACTGCACCATAATCCCCCCTCCACCAAACTTTACACTTGGCACAATGCAGTCAAGCAAGTACCGTTCCCCTGGCAACCGCCAAACTCAGACACATCCATCAGATTGCCAGAGAAGCATGATTCGTCACTCCAGAGAACACATCTACACTTCTCTAGAGTCCAGTGGCGGCGTGTTTTATACCACTGCATCCGACACTTTGCATTGCACTTGGTGATGTAAGGCTTGGATGCAGCTGCTCGGCCATGGAAACCCATTCCATGAAGCTCTCTACGCACTGTTGTTGTGCCAATCTGAAGGCCACACAAAATTTGGAGGTCTTTAGCTATTGACCCGGCAGACAGTTGGCGACTTCTGCGCACTGTGCGCTTCAGCATGCGCTGACCCCGCTCTGTCATTTTACGTGGCCTACCACTTTGTGGCTGAGTTGCTGTTGTTCCCAGTTGCTTCCACTTTGTTATAATACCACTAACAGGTGACCGTGGAATATGAAGTAGCAAGGAAATTTCACAGAACACCTGAATGCAATGATTTGGAGGGTGTCCCAATACTTTTGGTAATATAGTGTGTGTGTGGCTTTACACCTGCAACAGGACGTAACATCAAATTGGACAATTACATTGAAAGCTTCCGCACGAGAGTAGCATCCCTTGTTACCACACAACAGAAAAAAACTACAGACAACCTCCTACCTGCAGAAAGAAAAGCCTTACATAACTTAATGAATGATAAAAACATCATCATCAAACCAGCTGACAAGGGCGGATCAATAGTTATCATGAACACCCAGGACTACATTGCAGAAGGAAACCGACAATTGTCTGATAAAAACTACTACAAACAACTGGACCAGGACCCCACCAGCGAATATACGGAAGAACTTACTAATCAAATGCGTCCCAAAACATATACAGCAAGGATTACTTAATCTGTTACCTTCAAATCCTCACATGGGGACCTAATCTGCACATTGCGGCCCCGCTACGAGCAACTACAATCCCTTTCATGCCACTGGGATTGTAGTAAATGGGCATTAATGGGGGCAGGGTTGGGGGCAAGTATCTTATGGATGTAAACGGGCACAGGTGACAGAGCAAGAGACTCCTGCACTGTCATTCAATGTGTGAGGTCATAGGATGCCGGACAGACCAGGAATCTCCTGGCCTATCAATTAAACGATACAGTTACAGCATGTGGTTAAGACTGGGTCCTCCCACTATAGCGAGCAGCAACATAATTACTTCACCACTTGCTGCAACAAAAACCACACAGTGAAAGATGACTGGTGGCAAGGGAATAGAATGCATACAGGCCACAGGTCTTATAAAATACATGTTAAAGTGACACTAAACTTAGGAGTTAAACTTTTGTTCCCCATGGTTCCTGTGTGTGTTGTAAAGCAGCCAATACTCCAAGCTTGCTCCCCTGATGGACTACAATCTCAATACAAATTAGCTAACTAAACGTGAGATTGTAGTCCATCACAGGAGTGAGCTTGGAGCGGTGGCTACTTTACAACACACACAGGGACCATGGGGAACAAAAGTAGCCACCCTCCAGAAGGAAGGATAGAAATAAGATACATTTTTGTTAATAGTTAAAGGAGCCTTATGAGGCGAGTGATTTTCACTCAGCCTCATAATCTGAGCCGACCTGTGACAATGAAACTGTCGCTCGCTCACTTCTCGATCTATCCCTGCAGAGAGCCCTGATTGTCACTCACGGCTCCCTGCAGCGTTTCCCCCCTCCCCTGTCCGATCCTCCAGTGCTGACTGGCGGAACGGACGGGGGAGGGCACAGCTGGCTCTGCCTCTAGTTAGGCAGAGCCAGCTGTCAATCCCGTAGTTGGGTGGATCCAGACAGTATTGTCGGGATCTGTCTCGGCTGCGGCGTCTCAGTATACCGCAAGCTTTGTATACTGAGCTTTGGGTCACGGGAGAACGCTAGTTTGTGTTCTCCCGTGGCCCTTAGGAGAACTATGGGAAAAAGCCCTGACCCCATAGTTCTCCTTTAAGGCACTTGAATGCATTTTTAAGATTTACCTCCTGAGTTAAGTGTCATTTTAAGGGGACAGATTCCTTTTAATGAGGAACAGAAGTCTTGGTTTCTCTGTGGCTGTAAACCCGTGCATGCAAACAAGCAGAAAACATTTTGATATACTTTCTTGGAAATATTGTCATATGTTTTATTTTCTTTAATCTACTTATAATCTCACCTTTGTTTACATGGGATTTCATTGGTAAAGAAGGACATCAGATTGATTAATTTATTAATAACAGCTTTAGTTATCACGTTATCTTATGTTTGTTACAGATATTTAGGTATCTATTAGGGATGCACCGATACCGATACTAGTATCGGTATCAGTGCCGACACGGAGTATCGGCTCTCACCCAAATGCACCGATACTTACCTTTCATACCAGAACTTCTGGTCAGAGGGAGATCTCCTTCTGACCGGCAGTGCTGAGGGAGCATGGAGCCAGCTTCCTAGCCAATCAGGAGCTGGAAGGCAGGTCATGACGTGCCGCCCAGCTTCCTGATTCGCTAAGAAGCCAGATTTACTTATTGGTAGGCAGCCTCGGCAAATTTAGCCGGTGTTTTTTCGCTAGAACAACGGCTTCACAGGCAATCAGGAAGCTGAGCAACGGGTCATGAAACACCACCCGACTTCCTGATAATTGGGGGACACGATAACGGTACAAGGTATCGACGAGTACCAAAAAAAAAATATTGGTACACGTACTCAATACCGAAAAAACAGTATCGGTGCATCCCTAGTATCTATGGTGCCCAGCAGAAAATGTTCTCGTTTTAGTTGCTGCCTTCTGGGAATGCAGAGACAGGGTTGTTGTACTTACAAAAAAAGATTCTGGACATAATTGAGAATAGCTGTTTCAAGGTCAATCTGGAAAGGGCCACAATCTTTTTTTGAATACCTTAAAAGACGTACAACAATGCACAAACAAAAGGGCAGAGAAATGCAATAGATACTATTAACTGCAGCTAAAAATACTAAATTTTCCCATGGGCCCTGCCACACTTTATGGAATGGCCTTTGACGGTCCTGTTCATCTCTTCTAGTATAGAGAGTTAAAGAAAATATAATGCTGTTTTACTTTATACAAAGTACACAGCTGGAACATAATGCTTGGGTCCAGTATATTCTTTGTACTTACTGAAGTCTTCATTAAAAGAAAAATAACATGATTTTGGTTCAGTTCTATTATAGCGTATTTTAAGTTTGTTGTTTTATTATTACACTGCCCTGGCTTTTAATATACACTCAGCAGCACAAATGTCATAGTACTGATAAACAAAAAGTAATTACGGGAAATACTACAGTTCTTCTTCATGGTGCACACCATTCCCAGTCATGTCAATAAGGATTTAATAACGTCTACCCCCAGACTCTTTCCCTGGGAAGGGTGAAATCCAGAAAAGGGTGTGGGGCATGGTGCTAATAGAATAGCACCAAATAGAGCTAATTGTGCGCCTAGAATGATGTCATGCATTATGTTCCAGGCAGATCTCATTCACTTGGAAATAAGCTCAGCTTTAATGAATGCACAGACATGCAAATACTAGAAAAGTCTAATTCCTTCTCGGTCCAGCTCTTAACGTTGCATAGAGATGGAAAACACAAACGCAAGTCCATAGGATGCTTGATTCTACAGAATGACCTCATATTTCTCCAGCAGTATTAATGCATAGCAGCTCATTCCTGACAACTGCATACAGGGATTAGAGACAATGCAGCCAATCTTGTCATTTTTAGTGAACAAAAAAATAAAAATGTAAAACCTTTTGTTTGAAATGGTATATGGGAAATAGTTCAATACTTACAATGCTTTCTACACTCTGAAACAAACGTGGCAGCTGTTGCACCTCACCAAAATACCGGATTAAAGAGTAGAAATCTCTCACATTTACTGTACATGTATACAGTGGGGTTTCTTTATTAAAGGACTGAAGAATGTTTACTTAACACAATTAATAAAATAAAGCTTTAGTCATTCAAACATCTGCAAAGCAAAATCAATAAAAAAAAAATTCCCTAGAATATGATCACACAGTTAAAGTGAACACAGATTAAAGTAAATATTTTTTACTACTCTAGTATATCAACCTATATATATATATATATCTATTATATATATATATGGTCCTGGCCAGGCATGTCACAGGCATGTGATGTCACCATTATTGGTGGGGTCTTTTTACATACTAAATAACAGCACAGCCTAGTAAAGTAGGAGAATATAAAAGTAAGTTCGTAGCAGTGGATCTATCTTATCTATCACACTAATTCCGAAAATTAAAGCTTACATCTGTCCCTCTAAATGTTCCCACATTTCAGTTGTGGCCAAATGAACACTAAAACTGGTTGGACTCATTACTTGCTATCATCCAATACTATATTACCTATTTTTTTCGCTAATGTCCTACTTACTGAGTCTGACTGCTTACAAGGCTATAAGGTTCATTGGGTCTAATTTACTTGCCACTTAAACTGTTGTCAACGTTGGTCCTATATCATATGTGACATCATGCATATACAAGCAACAGGATTTTCCAGGAAATGATCAAATGAGGGCAATTATGATAGTATTTCTTCAAGCAATCCTGTACTTTGCTAATTTGGGGCAATGCAGCAGGTTTGCTTAAACACCCCTTTCCCCTGTAGTGCAGCTTTCGTTTGTTCCCCTGCTGCTCTGGCTTGGCGGGAGCCAAAAGGAATTAACTGGTTGTTCTGGGTATGCAGGAGCATGTGACCAACTCCATGTGACAGCAACGGGCCAATAAGCGCTGACACGTGGGTGCATCCATGGCCCTGTGTAATCCAATGATTTGTAGCATACCTGGGGCTGATCCTTCTGCTCGCTTCGGCCGCCTCTGCCCTTCTGCTGTCCGTGCTATTCACAATAGCTCGTACAGCAGCCAAAGGCAGTGATCGGCTCTGCCAAGCTGAACGCATATGCTTCAGCTCGGCTGAGCTGTAGTGACAGGCGAAGCGTGGAGAAAGGTGGGCTGAAGCCAACCGATCTCCACGCAAATGACAGCTGGGCGGAGCTCACGGCTTGCTTCGCCCAGTTGTAATGACAAATCAGCGTCCCCAAATTACCTTGGAATACTTATCTGTCATTAAACAATAACAACTGGGCGGAGCCGGTCGTGACGTCGCAGCCAACTCCACCAATTGTTATCTGTTGCCCGTGACCTGCTAGAAGACTCTGGCAGGTGCTGGCTAATAGGAAACAGTTGGGCGGAGCTAGCGGTGATGTCAGATTTGACATTATGCAGCGGGAGTTTGTTGCGTGCGTTCGGGTCAGCGTGCGTCTTTTTTTAAACAATATTTAATTATTTTCTTATTTTTTTTTAATACTTTTGACTTTTTTTTTTTTTATTTACATTTTTTTTCTATTCTGCTTGCTACCTCAGAGTTAGCGAGCAAAATAGCCGAGTCGCATGCCGCTCTGCAGCATTCGGCTATTCACTCACTGCCGTTTGGCCCCTATGAGAATAAGGTCGAACGGCAGTGAGTGAGCTGCCAGAGCTTCGGCTCAGCTGATCCAGATATTGGATTGGCTGAGTAGAACTCCTTCTGTAGAGCATGTTCGGCTGACCGAAGGCAGTCGATGTACAGCTGATTTTAGCCGACGTACAGGCTGAATGAATAGATGAACTGCGTTCAGCTCACTTCACTTCGACAGGGTTATTCACTCGGTTGCCTTCGGCAGCTAAGTGAATAACCCCCAAGAAAAACAGTATTTTGGCTTGCACATGATTGGAAGTCAGCAGAGCTTCACCACATTCTGTGAGCTAAAGGAAAATTCACTTGCAAAGTGAACAGCCAATTTGCCTTTAGTAAATCAACCCCTAAATGCCAGTCACCTGATCTGTTTCCATATGGACACTGTCTGGGCGAACAGTCCATTGGCAACTGCTTCTGGTGAGATAAGCAGAACCAGCAGTATCTGCCAGTACCATTCAACTCCATCCCCCTTCCTTCTCCATGGCAACAACCACAACGCTCAAGCCGAGCCATGTAACAGCTAAGTTCGGTGCCTGCAGGCACTCAGGTCTGCTATGCCCTCTGTGGGAGGCCTTGGATCTATGCAAATCTGAGATCCTGGACTGAAAACAACATGCTTTTTGTTAAAAGATACGCTGTCCAAAAAATAGAAAGAGCAGCAAGGCAAGGTGTAGTATGGCCTTATGGTTTACAAACCCAAATGGTCAATTACCTATTAGCATGCTCACAAAAAATATGATTTTTACAGGCAAGGTGGAATATTTGGAAAATCTATCAGGAAAATAGAGAAAAGATTCAAAAAAGAGGAAATAGTGATATTTGTAAAAACTGTATTTATACAGCAAATATTATTAGTTATTGTTTAAAATGAAAGTGTATTGTCTTTAGCAGGCATTTGTATTCCAGCCGGTGGTTTTATAATCCAGGTTAGAAAATAAATGGAGGATATCAACCAGTTGGCAACATAGACCCTTCTTCAGATATTTTTTAAATACGAGGCCCTTTATATGGATCCTGGTAGAAAATAACAAACAGAAGCAAGGCTTAGAGCACTATACTGCTGTAGATGAGTAGATATTGTATGTAATTACTTAGTTGTGTAATTGCATCCTAAGGGCATGTACGCAACAAACAAAATAATAGAGACCTTACAATCCTCCAATGGAGCATCTGTTCTTGAGAAGATCTCCATTAAGCACTATTTTTATCATAAAGGCCCACATTCTATAACCGGTGTAATGTGAAAAAACATTCTTCATGCTTCTATCTGTCAGATGCATATGAAGTCATTTACAGTTTGGCTCTCATATGCTGACATTCCTTTTCCACAGAACTTCACAGGAAAATAAAAATTACCAAATTTTCTCAGTTATTCCTGCTCTGCTTCTGATGATCTAAACTGTCAGTCCTCATGGTGCTGTGAATGGGCCACATAGTTTATGAAGGAACCTGGTACGGGAGAGATTACCACTTCAAGACAAGCAGAAAAAGGTATCTACTGTTTATATGGGATTTATTAAAGGAGAACTATGAGGTGAGTGAAAATCACTCAGCCTCATAGTTCTAGCCGACCTGTCACAATGAAACTGTCACAGGTCGGCTCAATAGATCGGGAAGTGAGCGAGCACATACCGTCGCTCGCTCACTTCTCGATCCTGTCCCTGCAGAGAGCCGTGACTGTCACTCACGGCTCCCTGCAGGGATTCCCCCCTCCCCTCTCAGATCCTCCAGGCTGACTGGCGGAACGGACGGGGGAGGGGGCGGGTACAGCCGGCTCTTCCTCCATATAGGCAGAGCCAGCTGTCACTCACGCAGCTGGGTGGATCCAGACAGTAATGTCGGGATCCGCCCGGCTGCGGCGTCTCAGTATACCGTATACTGTATACAGTATACCGAGCTGTATACCGTACAGCTCTACTGAGCTTTGGGTGACGGATGACGCTAGTTTGTGTCCTCCCGTTACCCTTAGGAGAACTATGGGGAAAAGCCCTGACCCCATAGTTCTCCTTTAAGCTTAACATCTGTCCATTTTAAACAATATTCTGATCTTACACAGGCTATAGTTCTGCTGTTCGGCTTTCTAATGCCATTTGTAGCCATCACAATGGTGACTTGTGTATAAGCTGCATCAGTCCCTTCCTATGTGAATGTATTACCTTCCCCTGCCAGCTAAAACATTCATCTGTCCATGATACTACACATAGTCTGTGGCCTGCTGAAAGGTGGACGTTATGTTTAGATACACAGCTTTGTTAGAGAAAGAGATACACAACCTTGGGTTGGTACTCCAAATTGATCCTCAGAATCAAGTTTTGGGGTCACCACATCATTAAAAAGGTTTTCTTTTATTACTGTTCATAAACAAAGGTTGAGTGCTCCGATAGCGAGGACAAATGCTTGTAAAATAATCCATCCTGCCTTAACTGCTAGGCTTGCAAGAGAGGCATTTGTTGTTGGGAAAAGCACTTGACGTGTCGATACAGTGAAAAAAAGATATCTTATTAAAGGTAAAATGGCTTGCTCTGCAGCAGACAGCTTGTAGGAATCAGCTGCTCCTTTGCCGCAGTGTGAGTGCGTGTGTATGTGTGTCACGACCAGCCCCTCCCAAACCAACAATATCTCTGTGTGATGAATGGGTCTGTACAACTCCCCATCAGACTCCCAATGTCAATTCTTTATCCGAGGCCTGCTCTTGGTCATTTTGTTATAGTTACTGACACCGTGATGCTTCCTTCTTTCCTCCCCCACCTCCTCATTAAGGAGACTTTTGCTGATGTATCCTCCTTTACAGCACATTGGATAATGCAACATTTCAGCCTATGACTCTCCACCTCACATTCAACAAAACTAATAATCATATTCACTATGAGAAAAGTCACTGTGTTTGTAATACGACATAAGTTATTTACTAAGGACCCTACAAGACTGTGTCTACATGTGAAAGTAGATGAATTTCACATTAAAACAAATGATCAACAGATGACGTATACAATATTTTGTAAGATCTTGCTTTATCAATGTCACTTAGCTGGTTGCATTTAGTAATACATTTATTGGCCTTTCACTTTATCCTTTTTCCATAAGAGTTTATAGAAGACATTTTTAAATAAACAAAATCTAACATTATCTATCTATCTATCTATCTATCTATCTATCTATCTACCCATCCCTTTCTCATATCTAATGTCTCTATTTACTCATCGTTCTTTCAGTATCTATCTATCTATCTATCTATCTATCTATCTATCTATCTATCTATCTATCTATCTATCTCTCTCTATCTATTTATCTGTATCTGTCTCTCCTCTATACATACCTATATCTTTATGTATTATAGTATAATATGAACAGGAAATTGATGTTTCTGTTTTATCACATGGTGGGACAACATGTTCACCTTTTTTATTATAACTCAGTTAAGAATACTTAGAATGACAAAATTAAAAAAGCATCTATGCAATGTTACCTTTCCAATGTCTAAACATTAACAAATCGGAATTGGTATGTGAATAATGTCTGAAAATCTGAATCTGACTTCAAAAGGAGTTTACATATGTTATTTTCTTTACAAATATTTTCAGTTAGTATGTTCCACGCACAGCACGTTTTATAATAACTCATTGTGTTGTTTTAATCTCTGAGTTATCATTCCGGCAATGAAAAATGTCAGTAGGCCAGATGATATGTGACCTGCTGAAACCAAATTCATCGTGTCTGTGGCACCCGTAGGCCTCAGAATTCGCCCACAGAAATCATTTTTAAAATCACAGCTTTGAAGGTCTCTATACGCTTTATAGCCCTTAAAATGAAGATTAGCCAATAAAGGACGTGGCACTATAGCAACAGGGAGTTGCATATATAGGAGTGGAGAGAGATTAACACATAGAAAGAGACATAATGCATACATAGATAGAAAATCAGACCACCATATAAATGAATAAGTGTCTATATGTGTAAAGTCAGACAGAGAAATCAAACAATTGTGAAATTAGAGCATCATGATGCACATTGATATGACGCAATATGGTAATAGGCTATTTTTCCTTTACTAGACAATTAAAATAATCATAAATCTGATTATCACTATTGACAAAGAAAACTTTGATTATGCAATGATCTAAATAATAGGAAAAACATTACACTGTGCTAGTAGTGTAAAGGGTTACAGAGCTATTGTTAAACGTAGGATAAGTCTTGGAAGGCTTCAGGTACCCAGAGGAAACAGTCGCCATGGAGATAAAACCTCCTATTGAAATACTGCTTCTCTGAGTTCCTTATTCTGCTGTTCCAGGAGGTATGTCAAAGGCCTCTAAGCATGAGCGTGACACAGAATATTCGAGACCAGGCCTGTCTGATTTATCCATGAAACCTCAGATCATCTTTCAGATTTTTACACTACAATACAGTACATCCAAATGAACAAAAGCATAATGTAAAACAAACCCAAATGTAAAAATTGGCAGCACCATAAATCAATGGCTGACACATCATAGATTTTTGAAGGAGTAACAGGTCCCAAAAGTGTAACATCTGGATTAAAAAGACGTCCACGTCTTAGAAACTCAATAAAAATACATTAACATACTTGTTCATCTGTTTAAACATGCATACAGCACAAACAATGAGTACAAATGGGACATGTATAGCAGCCATCAGTGCCCTTCAGATGTCAGCCTCCATTTGGGACAGGAGTGACATGGGAGGAGCTGACACACCTATTTAAAAAAAAGACCCTACTTTATGTTTATGTCATCCCCATGCCCTTTTGACTTTTAATATCATTATTGTGTTATCCAAGATGGAATGTGGAGAAGCAGGCAAGGAGCTGCACAGATGGTCCCTTCTTTTACTTTCTCTAATGACAAGAATTAGACAAACCAAAGCATCACTTACAGGATGCTAGGACAGGGATCAAATAACCGGCTGGGCTCTCCCTGCTGGAAGATGAGGAAAGCAGGGAAGGGATTGTGAGCCTGGTGTTAGGAAAATCATAAATGTACATAGCTCTGCCTTCTAAGGCTGGCTTCTACAGAATTTCCATCTGAGATTCCAGCTGGATGAAAACACCCAGACATAACAATCGCATGAGCAAGGGACAGCTTCAATTAATCTGTTTTTAGCGCAAGGCTTCTTATATGAAGTCGGCAGCTAATCTCAGCTTTACCAATACATTAGCACACTAATTCTTTAGTGTGACAGCATGAAAAGATTTACATGTTGCATTCCTGTGAATTTATGTCCTACAATTGAATCAAGCTTAAAAAGAGATAGAGATTGGAAATCTAGAACTACTATGTTACAGCTGAAAGAGTCATCTCATAACATACCATTCCGTGTCAGGAGTCCAGAGTTGTGTCATTCACTCCTGGAGATGCCACACAAGCAGGAGATCATACAAAGAGTCTTTAGATTGTGATAATAAAAAAAAAATTGTAAAAGAATTGTGAAAGAAGAGAGAGGTGCAGTGATACAATCATACAGAAGAGCCAGCACAAGGCAGCTGCTTTCTGAAAGCGAACCAGGGAGGAGCAGTCCAGCCTCTCTCTGACACCCACTCCACAATGCACCAGGCAGACTTAACCCCTCATCGGCCAGACATATCACACAAGGCAGCCTTATTCATCCTGGACCGTGCCAGGTCCTGGGCAACACAAGGGTTAAATCACCAAAATTGCATAGGACTTTAACGCACAATTATGGATTTTTATGTAGTGGCTGTAAAATCCTTAGTAAGGTATAGTGAGTGTAGCCAGTCATCTTTGTAACTTTTGTTTGTATATTTCTTATTTTTTACTTTGCCAAATGAAGCGTGGTCTGCAATTTTAGGTTCTATATGCTAAAAAGGAGAGATGCTTAAAATGAAAAAGGACATTTGTATAGTAGAATTAATACAAAATATTTTCCATATCTTATTAGTTTGTTTATCAATGTTTATTTATAAATCATTATAAATAATACTATTAATAAATAATAGTGAAAAATGATTTATTTTCATGTTATATAGCATCAATATTACACAATGCTTTAGACAGTAAATGATACCACCATACCAGTCGGTCCCCGCTGCAGCAGAGCTTGCAATTATATTTGTACCATAGTCAGAACCACCAACACACACTGAAAGAAAGCAATTTAGTATGCATCGATATTTATAGGGGATTGATGTTGCCTTTAAGATGTACAGGTTTTGGTAGTACTCCATCTTTTCCTAAATTACATCTCCCATGATGCTCCACGTGCCAGAATCACGTATTGATGGAGTATCTCAATTTCTCATTGGAGGTAACATAAAGCTGTACATGAGTAGAGGCGACAAGAGCTGGATTCTCTGTATTAGTCAGCTGATCCATCATGATACTGTAGATTACATTTGTGCTACTTTTTAGGTACTGATAATAAAGGCCAGATCTGACAATCAGCAAAAAAAAAGCGATTAAGCCAATGCAAATCAGATGATGAAAACAAATAAATGGCCACTCTTCTGCACACTTGCACTTAGTTAATAAATAGCCCCCTGAGAATGATCAGCTCGTCTGTAGGTTTCAGCTCTAGAAAAGATATGATTTACTGTTAATGGATACACACCAGAGAGGATAATGTGAAGCAGCAGGTTCTTTTTGGAAATCAACCATTTCACCCAGGGAAAATTAGTTTGCAACTCTTTCCATTTTTACATTTCTGCTGAAGACATCCAAGACCTCATGAAGCTTTCAGATGTCAATTAATCTGAACCTTAAACTAACTGTATTTTATAATAGAGAGTAGATACCGCTACCCACTCTGTGCTTGACACCACAGTGCTCACTCCACACAGCCCTCTACATTTTACTTGTAATTCAGAAAATGGAGGCTGTGGTGTGGAGCCTGTGGGGGCTCATGGAGTATTACCTTCGACAGGTCATGTCTTATCTCTCCTCCTCTCAGAACCCCCTATTTATTGACATGAATGGTGCTTTACTTGCGTCAAAGTGGAGGAAGCAAAGTACCGAACACATTTGTAAAGTACAACTCTGTTCTTTATAAATGCGGCATTGTTTTCTTTTATAACATAGTATGTCGATGGTAAGGCCATGTCGCTGCTTTAAAATCGCCCCCCCCCCATATTTCAGGGGTCATGCCTCTTCTTCTTCTGCCTATTCACGTAAAATCTCCATTCATTTCTATAAAAAGGTCATCTAATATGCATCTAAGTGGTTAATGACCTCTCCATAGGTAAGATTGAGATCTTCCTCCGAATGTGTAGAAAAAGTTGATCTCTGGCTGGGATATTTTGCAGCAGCAGTTGTGAGGATTCAAATAGGCTACATAGTGAAGAACTGGCAGGAGCAGTTAGTATAAGACTTTGGGGGATTCCGGTTCAGCAAGAATAACTGTACTCAACCATTAAAACTGCTGTTCATGAAACTTTTATCATTAAATATAGGTTGTTTTAGACCTAAATTGCCCGTAATAACCATGTGTATGGGTTACCCTAAATTATATTCTAGAGCTAGGGTTCTTAACTTGTGGGTCATAACCTAAAAGTGGGTCATGACCCCGTGTTTAGTGTGTGTTTAGTGTGTGTTTAGTGTGTAGCCGTGTGCCTTCCACTGCTCTACGCGAGAGGCTCCTCAGCCTTCCCTTAGTGCAGCACTGTCAGTTCTAGCGCTGAACAGCCATTCAAAATATACTGCCCAGCACCGAATGTCAGCTTGAGGTGGGGTGGGCTGGGGGTATGGCTGTGAGGAAGCTCCAGCCATACGTGCATTGCTTACAGCTTCCTCACGTGCCCTGTAAAGGTGCCTGGACCAGAGTGATGTCACATTCTGGCTCCCGGCACCTCTACAGGGTACAAAAGGGAGCTGTACAAGCAATGCACATATAGATGGAGCTCTGTAACAGCGCAGCAGCCCACACTGGACCCCAGGCTGAGGATCCACTCCAGTTCTCGTAAGATAGGGAGACCGGGTGGATCTTTAAAAAAAAATGTCCTTTTTTTTGGAGTGTGTGTTAGATTGTGTCTGTGGTTGTGTGTCTATCAATGTTTTTTAGGGCCAGTTCACAATAGTACAGTGCGTTAATCACACAGTCCCCTGAGATTAATGCACTGAACCACGCAATCGCGTCTACCGTGCAGTCTGGTGTGGGAGGCGCATTGCCATTCATTTGAATGGCACCCCAAACACTCGTCTAGCCCACAGTTCGATCACCCACACCGGAATGCACGGTACTGTGCATTCCAGTGTTGTGCTTGGGTCATGACCTAATGACCAGTGGCGGAGCTAAGGAACAAAGGGCCCTGGTGCAAGATTTTTTTTTGGGCCCCCCCCCAAAAAAAAACACAAACACAGCACTCTCCTCCCGCAGCGCTCAGCCGACTGTCACTTTCTCTCCTCCCAGCTGGGGCACAGAGCAGCGCCCAGCGGGGAGGACAGAAAGCACGAATGTGCTGCTGTATCAGCAGAAAAATTGCACTTTTGGCATTTAGCCAAAAGTGCCATTTCCGCCCGATATCTTTTGGTGGCCGATCCGCCTGCACCGGCAGTAGTTCCGCCACTGCTAATGACCAAGGACAAATGTGGGTCCTAAGGTTACACAGGTTGAGAACCACTGCTCTAGAGCACCATCTCCTACAATATCATTTTGGCAGGACTCTTATAACACAATAACCATATGTGGGAGTGTATGATGCCAGATTTCTAGTTCTCTAACGCAGAGGTTAGAGATGCCACAGAGGGAGCACACTGATCAGCACCATTAAGGGCCTACCACAGCAGTGCTAATGTTGTACAATAAAGCAGATCACCTGTTGCGGATTGAATCACTGGACTACAATTTGGAAATTGATTGGTGTATACGTCTACTGCTCACGATGCAAAGGCACAGAAGGAATGAACACCTGCATGGGGGCAGTGGCTTATTGGATGGTCTCTGCATGAAGTGCAGAGACAGGCAGATAATCAGTGTGACAGTCCATATGGTGAGAGCTGGGGAAGAGCAGTGAGAATTTCTTACTGCTCGGCTTGTATGGACTGAAATAAACATTATTTTCTTGATCAGGAAAGAATTGTCTTGCCAGACACTATTTAAAATACATTTTAGAACTGTGTTGGTCTGATCTTCAGTAAGATGGAGAATTTCACATATTCTATTCTACATACACTTTTAATCTTAGTAATATAATGTTACTTTGATCATTAAAAGCGTAATTTAATACGGTGCTAACATAAGCCACGCAGTGCTCGTTGCTTGCTGGTGGATGCAAAGGATGATCACAACTTGGGAAAAATAATCCTATTGGCAGAGCTCATCTCACACCTGATTAGATAAGATTTCTTGTTCGCTGACTGGCCACATGGCACATGATTGTTATGGGGCCATAACTGGTTTATCTGGTGGACTTTGACTTAAAGCAGGAAATATGGATGAACATGGCAGGAGCTTCTCTCACTCCTGGGTAGTGAGGGATGCTGTATAGGAGCAGAGGAAGGGTTAAAATGACATTAAACCCTCAGATTTTTTAACATAAACCAATACTGTAATGTGTGCCTTACTGTAATCCATGGTTGTTTCCCTTCTCTTTGCTGCTCTTCCTTTTAAATCTGTATATCTTCTCATGCTGGGCAGAACCTCTGTTTTTTGCAGCAAACTGCCTTGTCTCTGAAATGGATACATGGTGTCTGTGTGCAGGTTTGCAACCTGAGCCAGCACTACAGGAAGAGGCACTCAGCTGCAAAGGGAAGTTCTCCCCCAGCATGAGAAGACATGAGGATTTAAAAGGAAGAGCAGCAAAGAGAAGGGAAACAACCATGGATTACAGTAAGGCACACATTACGGTATTGGTTTATGTTAAAAAAATCTGAGGGTTTAATGTCACTTTAAGGGAGACTGTACAGGTGATGGATTTTCAGAGAGGTAAGGAAAGCAGCAGCTCACACACAGCACCATGTAATCATTGCTGCTGCTGCTGCTGCTGCTGTGGAAATATATGTTTTAATGTGTCCTCACTTATACTAATGGGAGCATTCTAAAAATGTGAAAGTTTAAAGTGAACCTGTACTGGACACAAGTATGGCTGGACAGATCAACAGGGAAGAAAGAGGGCGATAGAAAGTAGACGGAACAACAAATGGATGGAGGCATAGACAAAGAGTAAAGAGAGAGGGAGGGTGAGGGTGAGATGAAATGAGAAAAACACAAAGAGGGAGAAAAAGAATGAACATGGGAGAGAGCAAAGGAAAGAGAGAATGTGGGGGAGAGAGAGAGAGAGGGGAAAAAAAGGAGATAGAAAGAAAGAGAACATGGTCCATGTTGTGTCAAGGGGCATGATTTTTATGTGTATGCCCACTGTATCCATAAACATTAGCACTCTAACAATCAGGGCAGGATTAACTCTCTCCACTGCCCCAAGGCCAGGTTCCTTCAATGCTCTCCATCCTGAACTACCCTGCCATGGTCCCGGATCCCCCAGGAGAGCAGGGGACCCTGAAAAAAAACAGCGGGGAGCAGTGGCGTTACAAGGGGGAGGGGTGGCACCGGGTGCCACCATTGGAGGGGTGACACCGAAATGACTGACAGTCATTTTGGTGTCACCCCCTATGAAAAGTCGGGCACTCAGTCACGGACCGAGAGCCCGACAAGTGTCAGGAGAAAGGAGGGGAACCCCAGCGACATAACTCATCCCGCCGGATTTACGTCCCCTCCTCTCTTTGCCGACGTCCACCACCATCATGGCCGCCGGCAGAATCAATAAGGTCTCTGCTCCGGGTGACACTCGGCCACGGGACGCCCCTGGGGAGGAGGGAGAAGCCAACAGGGAGAGAGGCAGCCGTAAGTGGGGCGGACCATGGAGTGGGGGGGGAGCAGACGAGCGGGCTAATGATAAGTGATCTCGGCATTGCCGAATCCCTTGCACAAAACGAGCTGCTGCTTGCTTAAGGGCTAAATGTAGAAAAAACTACCCGCCTGGCACCCGGAACTGCATGTCCCTGGCATCGGGCAATAGGAATTCCACACCCCTGCCGCCCCTCTACTCCCTACCGCCTCGGTGGCCTTGTGGGAAATCGGCCCTGCTGACAATACTCTTGCCATTATTACCAGTACAAGTGTTTAACGGTACAACATTGTTTTTGGCTCTAAACCTTATATTATAATATTCTGTTACTATGAAGATTCTATGAAGGTTCTAACATGTATTTAAAAGATTGAATCTGAATGGTTGTGCACATATTGCTGGTACAATATTTATCTCTCTAAATATTTTCTTAAAGCTGACATTTAATGTGCTTACATTTTGCCCTCCCTGGCTCTTCATTTACATCTGCGTGACGACCACCCTAGATAACGTCCACATGGGATGCTGAGCCTCCACGGTTGAAAGAACTGTAATTTAATCAATAAATTTGCTTCATAGTATGCATGGAAATCAAAGTAAGCAATTTCATTGCAGGAGAGGAGCCTGTGCAATGGTGCATGACTAAATGTAAGCCTGAAGTTCAGCTTATATATTTGCAAAATTACTGTTGTAGGCCCAATACCATTACATTTTAGATCAGAGATACTTAAAAGCTCACCTCCACCCTGAACTAATACTTCAGTTATGTGTAGCTGTTGGCATGTCAAATTACATTCTGGTTTCACTTATCGCTGGACCTTCTGTGTAAAGATATCACCAGCAGCATCCTTTCATAGCCATTACAAAGCAAGATGATTGGTGTCATGCTTCTCTTAGGGATTCTCCATAATGCACAATACAAAAAAAACTGGCCAGTCCAGCTGTGAGGGACAGCTATTTTCTATATGCTCTAGTGCAGGGGTAGCCAACCAGTGGTCCTCCAGCTGTGGTGGAATTACAAATCCAATGAGGCATTGCAACATTCTCACAGCCACAGACATGACTACCAGAGAGAGATGCATCATGGGATTTGTAGTTTCACCACAGCTGGAGGACTACTGGTTGGCTACCCCTGCTCTAGTGGTAGGGGACACAAACTAAAGAGGGTATGTAACTCCACTGGGTGTACATTACACTAATGGGGGTTGACCTTCAAGTAAATCCTTAAAACTGCCCCAAAAGAAGGTGGGAGGATACACCCTACTTTCTTGCAAACAACATCCAGTCCCAATTTATCTTTTGCTGATCCAGTTATAGAGAGCTAAACTCTGACTGGTTGTTTCACACCTTGAACATTAAATATGACCATTTCTCTAAACAAGGAACATACTATGGATTGTTTAGCACCAATATATTCATTGGTAGCTATTGTTTCTATCCTTATATACACTAGAATAATAACTTTAGACATTAACTATGTCAAAAAAAAGATTAATACTTGGTAGCTGTTAACATGTAATTGTATCTGCTAGGGATGCACAGATACTGGTTTCTCGGTATCCAGTACGAGTACCAAATTTTTTTTCCAGTACTCGCAGATACCGATACTGGAAGTCCCATTAAGGAAGCCAGCCGGTGTGTAATGACTAGCCAATTGGCTTCCTGATTAGCCAGGAAGCGTGTAAAAACTCGCTACCTAGCTTCCCGAATAGCAGGGAAGCCATCTCCATGCCACCAGGTGATGAGGAAGCATGGAGCCGGCTTCGGGCCAATCAGGAAGCTAGGGGGCGGGTAATGACTCACCACCTGTCTTCCTGATTGGCCAGCTTCTCGACCAATCAGGAAGTCCGGCGGCCGTTCATTTCACGCTGCCCGGCTACCTGATTGGCCCGGGAAGCTGGCTCCATGCTCCCTCATCGAGGGAGCATGGGGAGCATGGAGTCGGCTTCCCGGCCAATCAGGAAGCTGGGCAGAGTGTAATGACTCACTGCCCGGCTTCCTGATACCGGAAGTTCAGGTATCGGGCTAGGCATCGGAGCATTTGGGTGAGTACGAGTACTCGCCCAAATACTCGGTATCGGCACCGATACTAGTATAGATATCAATTCATCCCTAGTATCTCCAAATACATATATTTAAATACTTCCACTATGATTTGTATATGAAGTAAGTGCAATGACATACACATGGGCAGATACATAATGTGCATGAGTATTTATTGATAAAATAAGTCATCTTAGACATTTCTTGGTCTGTATTGGATTACAATGGTCACATTTCTTTGCTGCTTTCCTATTTTAACCCTAAGCCAATAGAGATCAGTTATAGTACCATAAATGACCTGTAAATCTATAGTTAGTTCTATCTCAGAAAATCAATGCATAAATGATTACTGCAATGTTACTGATATATTTTTGACTTTTGGTGAGTCTCATTCATATGCAGTCACATTAGGTAGAAGTACTGCTCTTAACTACTAAATCACTTGTTTTTCATCCAGCATCCACTTCCCTGCAGTGCTCATTCTTTGGAAGTCATTATGAATGTGAAGACCTATTGCCAGGGACCTGCTGTTTACTTCAGATGCTGACCTATTTATTTAATGACCAACTCCCAGACTCTAACTTCATAAGTGGACAGATTTTGCAGAACCTGGAAACCCTTCATTGATGTGATTAAGACTGATGGAAAAATTGAAGAAAGCATAATGCCACAAAAATATCAGGATTGGAAATCCTTTGTTAATTAAGCATGATGTCCTTTCCAAAGCTTCGTACTAGCACTGCGGAAATTAGTAACACATTTCCTGAGATATTCAACATGGTGTTATTGACAGATATTGTAGATTATTGAATGGCATTTTTCTTTGCATGGTTGTAGGTCATATAAATGAGTGACATCATCTACCAAGCTTAAAGTTGAACTCCAGTCAGCATTAAAATGTCAGTTTCATGTGGCCCCCATATAGTAAGGGTTCCTAGGTTGTTTAGTCTAGGGGTACTTAGAGTAGAGAATTACTTATCCTTATTCCTTGCACTCTTCTCCAATCCACTCTGCTCCGTCAATTTCCTCATGTACAATGCAGGTCCTGAATTGTACATGATGGCATCGGATAGGTCATGACCAGATGAGCGACGAAGAAAAGTGGTTTTGTGTGCCCAGTCATACAGCAGGGAATAAGCATGGAGGAGCAATGACTGAGGTAATTTCCTATTCTTCACAGCCACTAGAA
>NW_017308998.1:20801-21160 GCF_000935625.1 Nanorana parkeri
TAAAACCTAATCATCTGTTTTTCCACTGATATCCCTTTCTCTTTCCCTCCTTCCTTCCCTCTCCCTTCCTCCTCTTTCCTTCTTTATTTCCTCCCTTTTCCCTGTCTGCTTTCCTTCCTTTCCCCTATTCCTTTTCTTCTTTCCCCTCCTTATCTTTTTCTGTTCCTTCCCTTGCTTTTTCCCAGCCTCTCTTTTTGTTACTTCCTACCCCCTATTAATTTTCTCCCTTCATCCACTCTTTTTTATATTCTTTACTTCCTTCTTCTTTCTTCCCTTCCCCTATCTTCTTTCCTTATTTTTCTTTTTCCTTCCTTCCTTCCCTTATTTGCATTTTTTGCGATTCCCCTTTTTCCTTCCTT
>NW_017308998.1:21174-83730 GCF_000935625.1 Nanorana parkeri
ATATATATATATATAATTTTGTGTGTGTTTGTTCAGTCTCTGCAGATGGCATAATCTGAGAGTACTTGCATTATTGCTATGTATTCTTGATTGATAGATAGATAGATAGATAGATAGAAATCCTAATTCTATCTATCTATCTATCTATCTATCTACCTGTCTGTCTGTCTAATCTTAACATACATCTAATATAATCCATGTATTATAAACTATTTGTATGCTTTACCTTGGCAAAATCTTAACACCCCTATGTTGCTTGCAGTCCACGTTTCATAATTATTTTTTTGAGAAGACTTGGTAATTATTTCAGCAATTTGAGATGGTTAATGTGGTCACACTGAGCCAATGTAAATTATAAAATCCCTGCAGCGTTCTTGAATGCTTGTCGTATTTTCTGACTGCACAACTTAACTATAGTCCCTGAGCCCTGAAAAAATGCCCAATCTGCTGTCTCATATATGGACTTATAGGAGAAAACAATAGGGAACAGCAAGAACAATCAAACCTCAAATCAATAACCCCTTGAATAATTTATCCTGGTCAATTATTGATCAAAATGCACAACTAAGGGCTTCAAAAATCAAACCACCCTGCTCCAGTCCAAGCAAATTTGCATCAAATAGGAAAGCGGAGATCATGAGGAAAACGTCCAAAATGTACAGTATCTGTTTACTGCATGATACATGATTCACCAAGTAGTCTACATTACTTTTACAGATTATATCTCCTAGAGTTTGCACCACCACTGAGAATTACAGTTTTCATTATTTTTCTCAAAAAAATACAAATAAATCTATGTGATTCCAAGTTATTAGGTTAATGCACTGACCCTTTTCTTCTAAATTAAAAATGTGCTGGGAGTCTGAGCATACCAACAGTGTAATTTACAAAAAGAAAAAGAAGTTTAAAGAGCACCAAACATTTTGTAGCAGAGAATATTGCGGACCATCATAAACCATGTTATTATTTCAGGTCTGGTAGGGTATTCCCATTCCCCCCAATGTATGCATATTGCCCTGTCAATGTCTAATGTTTAGTTTATGTAACTAGAGTATTAAAGTGTATCTAAGCCAAAACATAAATGCAATATATTGTAGCTCACCAGTCCTTAAATGGGGCTGCTACATTAGTTTTCTTTTTTTAGGAGTATTCCTATTTTCTCCTGGTGATCATGCAAATAACACACTTCCTGCTGAGGTGGATGAGCAGGTTGTTGCTCTAGGCTGCCCTCCTGATTTAGACTACAAACATATCTTCCACCTTTCATCTCCATTACATGGGGGTAGGGTGATGCAGTTTACAGAAGAAAGACTTGAAACTTGAAACAAAAGTTAGATTGTTGGTGATTTCAGGTTAATTCACAGGAAGGTACAAGGCCACTGTTCTGGCAAGTTACATTTTTTATGTCAGTATACATTTCTGGCAAGATCAACAGTCTGTACTTTCTGAAAATGTTCTTAGCCTGGAGAAATAAACTAATGAAGCCACCACATCGAAAAACTGGTAAACTGCAATGTATTACATTTTAGTTCATGGGTTTAGATATCCTTTAACTGACACTTGTGTTCTGTGGAGGTAAGTGACTTAAATTGACACTATACTCAGGAGTTAAATCTTAAAAATGCATTTCAAGTACCTTAACTATTAACAAAAATGTATCCAATTTGTGTATCACTCGATTGTAGATCCTCCAATCATCTCTGAATTCAGGCTAAAACTGTCCTTCCTTCTGAAGGGGGGGCTACTTTTGCTCCTTATGGTCCCTGTGTGTGTTGTAAAATAGCCACCACTGCAAGCTCACTCCTGTGATGGACTTCAATCTTACATTTAGTTCCTAATTTGTATTGAGGTTGTAGTCCATCTCGGGAGCAAGCTTGGAGTGGTGACTACTTTACAACACACACATGGACCATGGGGAACAAAAGTAGCCACCCTCCAGAAGGAAGTACAGTGCCAGCACCAATTCAGAGATGATTTGAGGATCTACAGTAGAGTGATACACAAATAAGATACGTTTTTGTTAAAAGTTAAGGTATTTGAATTCAGTTTTAAGATTTAACTCCTGAGTTTAGTGTCAATTTAAAAATAACCTGTAAAGATTTCAGGGATCTGAACATTTTGTGTTTATTATAATTTTGAAAGCCTATGGTTTATATTTCCCCTTTTTGAGCTACAGTATCTAAGTCCGACACATGTGAGGACATGCAGTTGACAAACCAGCAACTGCCAGACTACAGGCGACCTTTGAACCTCTGGCTACCTCGGCATGTGCAGTTCCCCTATTTCTCTTCCGACAGGGTATTTTTAATCTGTTATTAGTATAATAGTAAAAGAGAATTGCTTACAAATAAATTTTAAAACCTACTGGCACAACTTAAGTTGTCCATATTCAGCACCCAAACGTAGAAGAAGACTTGCATATGTTACAAATTATTTGATTTCTTCATATCACAAATGGACAATAGAAATTGTGATGGAAATGTGATGGACAATATATGTTTTTTTTAACACCATTACTTAATAATGTTACATTATACAAATTTATTGAAAGAAACTACAAAAAAAATTATCATTCCATGTACCCATTGTCTTAAAAGAACATGTTGATGTCAGCAGCTAAGTGTTAAATAACACCGGCAAAGAAAACAAACAGTGTTAAGATTTATATTGCTCTTTGCCTAAATTAATGTTGTAGAACGTAATCACAGCTGTGCAAAGAGAACAGTGCTTTGAAATTTATGGTCCCCAAAGACATGAAAATGTATTTATGCCTTCACTAGTTTTATTTCCAAATTAGTTATTCATTTCAAACTAATTTTTTTTTGGTTATCTCACATTATTAGCAACACATGGCATTTTATATTGTCCTAAAATAAAAAGAGCAAATGTTAGAAGGATTTCAAATATTCAACGCAGCAAATTCTTTTATGTATGTAAAAATGAATATGCAATGAAAAGTTTCAGAACTCACCAGGAAAGTATTTTTTTTTTTTAAGCATATACATTTTTATTAGAAATTTTTTTATGAATACCAGGAAAGTATTGTTTGCAAGGACTTTTCCTCTAAGACCAGCTCAGACTAAAAACAACATTATCGCTGCTTGAATTATTTTAATAAGCACTGGCAGGTAGCTTCATGACAACTTTACTTCAAAACAATTTTAATAGAAGAGAAAAATGAGCCTGGCTTGAGTCTGAGGTAAAGAAGGATAGGTGCTTGCAAATTAACTGACTAATTAGAAAGAGAATAATAAAACACATCTTCCTGGAGCGCAAGTTGGGAGTCCCAAGAGCTTAACAAAATGCATTTTTTGCTTACTTATTGTTTAAATATAAATCTCTGTGTAAACGGAGAGGCTTTAAGCACAATAATTTTTTTCAATTTTAATTAAAAAATGTTTTATTTTTAAAAGCAGGAGGGAAACATCCCTGGCTATTTTCCATAAACACTTTCAGCAACATATGTTCCCTCCAGGGGTGGTGCAGGAATTATGGCATTAGGACTATAATGACATATGACAGCAATTAATCTGATACCAAAATGGGATTACCAGATTGTCTTCCCTTTACTGCCTAATGCTCCTGGGAATTTGGTTGGAGTTATCATTTCTAACCTGAAAATGATAATGAAATGTATTTACTAGCTACCTAATCTTAGTATTCTAATACATTCTCCGCTACAACAATCAGTAGTTTAATTTTGTATATAATCAACCATACTGTAATATAATCATACCAAAAAGAAGCAATACAAGCGCCAACAGCTGTAATATTTTTAAATGGAATACCACATTTGTCCTTAAATGAGCACAAAAACAGGATTATATATATATATACAGGGCTCGAAAAATCCACTCATCTGCTCGTCTGTGACGAGCAGACAGTGGAGCCCGACGAGCAGCTTCCCGGCCGGCCGTTGTACAAAAATGAAAGATTGATAAAAAAAATAAAGAAGCATAACATTTATTTTTTTAAACTTTTTTTTAAGTCTGCGCCCCCCACATACAGTAAAGCGTTTTAATCGTCGCCTATGGTCGTTTTTTGCGGGTGCACGCAATTTTAAGGTTTGACATGTTTGGTGTCTATTTACCCGACGTGACCCTGACTTTTATGTTTTACTAAAAATATGGGTAAGAATAAATGTTTTATAACATAACGTAGGGAAACTTTTTTGTTTTTTTTTACATTTATGGTACTTTTTATAGAGACTTTTTGGTTGATAAATACGTTTTGCTGTGTAAAAATCACACGCACCTAGTGCGTGCGTATGTTTAGGTTAGTAAATCACCCCCACTGTCTTATATATTTTTTGGCTCAAAAAAACACACTAGGTCTTATTTTCAGGGTAGGTGTTATTTTTTTTTTTTAATGTACAACAATCCACACTTGTACAAAAATGTACAAAAATATGGTGATCAGGGGCGCCGTACCTTTCCAAGAGCAATTTGCTAACCAATCGCTGGCCAGAATGAGCGAAGCGCACTTTCACTATTGATTCCTCACAGGCGGAGTGTATTTGGTATCACCCTGCCTGTGACAGAAGCCGGCGCTATAGAGGAGGCATCAGCTTATGCAACTCTGCTCCCTCCGGAGCCGCCTCGCTTCCTCTAGTGCTGGCTTCGTTGGCACCGCTGATTCTCTCCTGCGGCTCTTCAAGTTCCCCCTTATGACACCACCGCCCCTGGGAATGGTCACAACTAGGTCTTATTTTCGGGGTAGGTCTTATATTTTAGCAATTCCCAAAAATAGTACTAGGTCTTATTTTCGGGGAAACAGGGTATATACTGTATATACAGTATATATATAAAAGATATATTTTTTTACCAAGGTCTAAAATCCTCTTGAAAATATTTTTCTGAAGACATTTTGGAAATAAATGTAAGATACAAAGTACAATTATCTCGAAGATGTCTTCTCTAGTTATGCTGCTGCAAAAAGTCCTATTTTATCACTGTCTGTTTTACTTCTGGTTCTTGAGCTCTACTCTGGGCATTTGAGAAATCCCCAAAGACTACTCTGGGACCAGCTACTTCTATTCAAAAGTAAAAGAGCAGAATGTAAAGACCAGAAGTGCCCC
Organism: Nanorana parkeri; assembly: GCF_000935625.1. Classification (NCBI taxonomy): domain Eukaryota; kingdom Metazoa; phylum Chordata; class Amphibia; order Anura; family Dicroglossidae; genus Nanorana; species Nanorana parkeri. Next base: position 26,252 of record NW_017308998.1, read on the forward strand.
AGGCAGCACAAGAACAGCATGGAAATCCAAACCTTTACAGCAGCACAACTAGTAAATTATGCATAGTAGTACTGTAACATGCAAGGTTCACTCACCTTCCAAACATCTGTACAGAAATGTGCCCTCTCTAACCCTGCTGCCCTAGGCACTGGGCGGGTGCAACTATGGTAAATAAATCCCATCTGTCATAAGAAACAAAAACAAAGCTACTGCATGCATAAAGTGCAGGCCCCTAGAGGCTGTAGCAGCCTCCCAAACCCTCTGTCACAGACAAATGCCAGGCTGTTCTCACAGATAAGCTGTGGCACATCTTTAAAGTGTTGTAACTTTACTGCCCCTTGCTGCCTTCTACACACTTCTATTGGGCTGTAAGAACTTTTAGAAGTTAGTAAGCCTAAAATAGTTTAGGAAGGGGAAACTGAGGGCAGAACCCATAGGCTACGGTAAGGCCTCATTCACACTGCCGCGTGTATATGCGCGTATAGTACCATATGCAGCATATGCAAATAAATGGCTCTATACACATAGCTGCGTATGGAGCCGTACATTTGCGTAGCGTAAAAATGCGCAAAAACAGAATGGAACCGAGATGCGTCCGGGCAGCGTATTTCTGCGTATTTACGCGTGTTTGCGCGCATATACGCACGTACAGTTCATTAACATTTCTATTACGAATTATGCATTGTGGGATTGCAAATAGTGCACGCATATACGCACGTACGCTCGTATATATGCGCGGATAAGCTCGTGTATATACACGCATGCACGCGTATATACGCAATATACAATTTTGTTCTTGCGTGGTGTGTGAATGAGGGTGACAAACGAGATGATGTTTGATTGTGACAGTTCTGCAGGGGATTCAATTATAGTATTAGATAGGGGTAAAGTTAAATTGTAACGTCAACAAGGGGAACAAAAATTAGCAGAAAAATGGGAAAGATCCATGCTAGGTACACTCCAGTTAGGTTGTGGGTGTGATAGGCATATGAAACCAAGTCTGTTCAAGTAACAAAATATAAATGATCTGAAAAATCAGTATATGTGGATGTAATGGCAGAATCCACCACAGATAAACCAGGGTTAGAAATCTGCTAGTAGCACAAGAAAAAAAGGTGAAGAATTATATGCCGCTAATGCTATTGGATTGTAAGATCCTACCAATGGAAAAGGCCACATTATTAAATGAAATACTGTATAGGAAGGTACAGGAAATATAGTTCTGTGCCAAGAAGTACAAAATACCAAAATATTAAAAACAGATTCCTGTAGAACCAGGATATAAGATCCCTACAGAAGGGAATAGGGCTTAAAAATGATCAAGCATCATAGGAAGTATAAGCCCATGAAATGAAGAATTCCAGAAAAGGGTCACAAATAGATAATAAATCTAAAAACCTCAAGATTCAACAGAAAAGAAAACCAAAACTTAAGAGACCGTGAGGTTTCAGAGAGTGGGTCACTCCAATGGTCTTGCCAGGGCTTTAGGACAATGCTCTATGGCTGCCACACAACAGAAGTCTGGAATACACCACTGGCAGAGCTGAATGTCTAAGGATGACTTATTATAAGCCCTCACGGCCAGGGCCCTCCTTACCATGTTGTCTTGAATTGTATTGTAATGTCTTCCTTATATTGTAAAGCGCTGCACAAACTGTTGGCGCTATACAAATCCTGTATTATAATAATAATATAAGCTTACTCACATAGTTTTCAGAGACTGGATCACAGCCGAAGGTAGTGCCATGGCTCAGAACTTGGAGAGCACTCTGCAGTGAACTAACACTAGAATAGCACCACTGGCCAGCGCCAGTACTCAGGGTCATATTCCAGGTTATCCCTGCAATTTTCCAGCAGGAGAAGTCCAGCAGGGTCAAGGTATGGGCTTTAAAGAAACTGCTAAGGATACGGTGAACTGGATAACTGCAATAAAGAGACAAGTTCAAGCAGCATAACATGATTTTCCTATGCTCCTCTACTCCATCTTGTAGCAAGAATACCATGCATTCGGGAAGCGTATATCTTGTTGAATAATTTATAAATCACCCTCCTAGAGTCATTCAACCCACTACTTGTGAGTATGGTTGCCGCCTTTTCTTCAAACGAAACCAAAACACTCTAGCAACACGCGGACATTTTTTGGGGAGAATGAGTTGCAGCTTATTCATATGTAAATATCACAGTCGATTTTCAGTGGGGGGCCAATAGCCCCTTTCTTAATTTTGGTTGTCCCTGTCTGCCTGACATCTTGTATCTGGGTTTTTGCCAGCCATGAAACCCGGACACAGCATTCAAAACCCGAACTGTCCGGGTCAATCCTGGACAGGTGGCAACCCTACTTGTGAGCTCAAGGCATCAAGGACCTGCCTCTTGCGGGTGCATCATCAGGCCACCCTGGGCTGGCGGGAGAAAGCTGCAGCGAACAGCACTTCAATATTATATGACACCATACCCTACAGCATTCAGGCCCTGTGTACCTCCAAAAGAAGATGTGGAAAAAGAGGACACAAGAAATCATGTGAGTGCACCAAGGATTGCTGAAATAAAAGGTATGTATACTGTACATATTAAAAAAAGAAAAGGCGGGGGGTGCTCTGGAAGGGGGGACTGGAGTTAGGCAGCATATTTTGTATTCAGAATACTCCTTATTCACTATTGCAGATATATTTACAGTTTTCATGATTTCAGAAGGCATATGCTTTTTCTGGAATACTCTTGCTTTGTCTATTTTCACAAAGGTAACTTCTTGACTGATACAGCAAAATGTAATTGAAAGAAATATGTGTGCCTGTTGTCCGGTTTCCAATAACATCTGAAGATAAGTCCATTTCTAGGTCTGCTTGGTTTGTTTGGTTACATGTATAGAAACATTTCAGTTATTCTGTATTTTGGGAAGGACAGATGAAAAGACTTGTGAAGACAAGAGCTCAGTCTGATGGCTGTGCATTTATGATGTGCTGTAAGCCAGCCAGGCTGAATAAGTCTTCAAGCGTCTAAATCTATTGTCATTTATCTTTGTCATGTTTTTCCGAGAGATCTTACAAGGTAATATCAAGGGCAGTATTACTTTGGCATTTATGGCAGACAGTTTGCAGCACTATAAGATGCCATATTTTGGAAATATATACAGTACTTTTAACTCAATTTTCATTTAAAATGGAATGGAAATATGGAATGAATCAATCTGATTGTCTTGCCCTGCCAACAAGAATACTCAGTGCAAACAAAATGAACACTTACAGCTAGGGATAGGGTTCGGGTTCACCACCACCATGGGGTTAAATCCTGCACGTTTGAGGTCCTCAGTCCTGGCAAACGAATGAGAGTATTGGCAAGACTTAATTTTTTGTAATTATAATGCAATGCCTGGACCTTGCACCTAGGTCAGCTGGCCTAAAGGATAAGGGAGCTTTTGGATAAGTCAACCCCTTCACCATGAAGGGGTGAGGTCACAGCAGCCATAATGACAATTTGCTATAGCTGTGATAGGGAGAGATTAGTGTGGGGCTTGTAGGCACTGGCAGACCCATTCAAGTAGATATAAACCCTTATTGAATGTCATGTAGGTAGAAAATGCTGTGGGGGAAATTTATCAAACCTGGAGCAAACAAAATCCGGAGCAGATGTGCATGGCAACCAATCAGCTTCTATCTCTCATTTTTCAAATCTTATGTCAGGGTACCCTGCACAGGCGTTCTCACACCACATGCAGGTACCCACACAGGATGACCAAATTAATATGCCCACACAGGATAGGGTTATATGCACAGTTTATTGGTTCCACATCAACAAAACTACAAACCCAACAAAGAGGGGTAACAGGCCTGCAGATGTACAGCAGGCCTCGGGATACCAGAAGAGTGGTCAGGTCCAAGCCGAGTCGTTAACAGGAGGGCAGCGCGGTACAGGAACAGGATTGATGAAGAGTGGTCAGGTGCAAGCCGGGTCGTCAACAGGAGGGCAGCGCGGTACAGGAACAGGATTCAACGGAGAGTGGTCGGGTAACAAACCGGGTCGGTGACAGGTTTTCAGATAGGAAGCAAGGTTCAGGACGCAAGGTTCAGGACATGGGCATCAGTCAGGTTTAGCAACACAATACTGACCCCGCTTCCTGACTGCAGGGAGGGCCTAAATACCCTCCCAGGAAGCACCAGGTGATGGGATGATCAGTCACAGCTGGGGCACACCCGCAGGTGAGTACCGGAGCTGCAGGTTCCTTACAGTTCCTGGCTGCTGGAGACACCCGCAGGTGAGCACAGGAACTGCAGTACCCGGCTCCAGCGCCACCTGGGGGTGCTCTGGATCCTGACACCTTACCTGTGCAAACTGAGGAGAGATGTTGATTGGTTGCCCCGTTCCAGATTCTGTCTGCTCTAGTTTTGATAAATTCCCCTCTGTGTATCTTAGAGAATTGGGGGGTGGGGGAGAGAAGGGTTTTTACCTTTGTTTTATGTTAATGCTGTTGATGTGAGCATATTTCCTAATTGTTGCTGGCTGCAATCTTTTTTTACAGGCCTTTTTTTAATGCAGACAACAGTGGAATATGCCTGGGCAATGTGCATCAGCATGATGATTTACAAGCAGGAGATTGTAGGGAGATAGGGGCAGAATGTTGTCACCACATAACACAAGGTGCCCAAACACTGACCTTTAAGACCTTTAAGGCCGAAAGTGTTGGGGCTGCACTGGCGTTTTCCCATGCAACCCCACAACAAGACAAGGCAATTCTCTGTGTCACGCATGGGCACAGTTCACACCACCACAACGCGGTGTGTTGCGGTGATGTGCGCTGTAAAAAAAAGTACTGCATACTCTTTTCAGCGCAGTGGGATGTGACGCAGTACAACTGAATCGTGCCCAGAGAACCTAATGACATGTCACTTTATTAAAGTTTTTTTTTAAAGAACAGGTAAACAGTGCGCTGTTTCAGGATCGGCGACACCCACAGACGTTCTGCCACCTCATCATCCACCCCTCTTGAACGTTGGGACTCCCTACAGTAAGCTCCAGCTGTGCTTGGGAGGATGAAAAAGATAACATTGTTGTTAGCCACTCCACTACCTCCTATTTGTGCTTTGACTGTATAGCACGACCACTGTGGGATAGAAAAGGCAGACGTGACCTTTAAAAGCTTGCCACGGACAAACTGAAATCTGTATGTACAAGGCTTTCATCTCTTTTTTTCCATCTGAATTTTAATAAATCAGTGCACTACTGCAAAAAGGATATTTCTATAGACTCTAATTTAGAGGGCACTGCAGCACTAGAAAAAATTGTAAATATGAAAATGTAGCCTGGTGCTGAACGAGGTTAGCTATTATTAGCATGAAGCCAAGAGAGCAAATAAATTAAATTCTTGGCATCTTAAATTAGGACAGCAAAACCCCTAAAACCAGATTATTAAAGAAAAATGAAAGGAACATCTTTCATGAACTGGATAACTAATTCAGCACATCATTTAGCTCGAGTATTTCTCTATTGTGCTTTGACAATTAAATTTGAATCACTGTCTAAGGAAGTCAGGGAGGCATTATCACCTGTCATTTAATGAAGATAACCCTAGTCATAACACTAAATATTTTAGTTCCTGTCATGTCACAATAGTTACGAGTATTGTAAATCAAAACTTACATTTGCTTAGATGTAATCAATAAAGAAAATACATATTGTAGATATTATCTAAACTTATATCTTTGTGCTGAATTTAAACCTATGTTTTGGGTCGAGTAGCAATATCTGTTGTTCAGTGAGTCCTGCTATAGCCAATCCATCCTGAGCCTTAGGGACATGTAATATTGATCTCGGGATCCTTTGTCACATACAGTTCCAGAAAATCTGAAATTTTTGGGGGACTTTAAGCTTCTTTCATGGGAACGTTTAAATGGGTATAGGAATTTAGGCAGAACTAACATATAATAGTACCTATGCAACCTATCAGTGACAGGTAATAGAACATCCATTTGTACAAAGGTACTTTCATGGGAAGGTTTAGAAGGGTATAGGAATTTAAACAGAACTAACGTTTTATAGCAACTATGCAACCTATAAGTGACAGGTGATAGAATATCCATTCACTAAAGAGCTGCTTTGTTTTTCTACACAACAGCGTGACATTATTACCATAAGGATTCTGGTATTTAGGTGTAATGTTATGAGCAAAGGTAATTTTTTAAAGTGGACCTTTCCCCTCATAAACTAAAATCCACAGGTGCATGCGACTGCATACTAACCTGTAATCACATTACATCCCTATGTAAAATAAAAGCTTTCTTTCTGAAAGTACCTGTTTTTTTAGACACTGATGATATAACCAGTGCCTTCCAGCTGCCCCCTGTGAAAGCTATGCTACCCGTACTTTCCAAAGAGATCTCGCAGTAAGCTGTGAGATCTCGCAAGATCTTGGGCAAAGGCTCACAGGATAGGAGATCTTTGGGGAGAAGTGATATATGGTGCAGACATCATTGGCAGGCCGGCACAGAAAACAAGAAAATAGAAGGTCACTGATTAAGTTTTTTTTTTTTTTATGGCGTGTAATTCGGAGGGCAGACAGGATGGAAGAAAGGCAATGAAAGCAGCATGTTACTAAATGTTATTCTTTCCCTGAATACATTGAATTAACATTGGTAGTTTTTTTTAGGATGGGGGTAAGGAGGTACGCTTTATTATCATAACACAGTAAATAGCAGCATAAAAGATGTAAGAAAGCGTGTGGGAAAAAATGGTTAGCAAATATATTTGTCTTTCCCTGGCTTCTGTGCTGCAGGGGGTGACGTCACCATTCTTCCGATGAGATCCCAGGGAACGCTGACTTCCCGAAATCTGGCGCCCCAGCACAGTGCAGGTACATCTTCTCATGGTGACACCCACATCTAGGTGTCACAGGTGAAAGTCAGGGTAAGGTAAGTATATGCAATAACTTTTTCCTTATAGTTTTTTTGTTTACAATGGAGGAGGGGGCCCTAATATATTAAGCGAAGCTTGCTTTTTACTGCAAGGTCTGCTTTAAAAATTAAGAACTCTTTACTAAATAAGGCCAAAGATTACAAAATGACGTAAAAGAAAGATCCACTTTTGTTAAAAAATAATATAGCATAGAAAAAAGCTGCACAAGCCATTTTGTAATTTAATGCGGTAATGTTTCACCACAAGCTGAAGTGGCTGTAATTTTCGAAAACTTCATAAAATTCAACGCAATATGGCAACCTGGGGGCCTTCTTTACACCATTGGTGTACAAAGCGCCTCAAGAAATGTAATTGCCTGCTTGTGTGATTGGTTCACAGATTTTCTTGGAAGTCTGAACTAAGGTAAGAAGTAACATTTTTGGCATCCCTTGCAAAAGGAAATTCCTGTTTTGATGAGATACTCCCAAAGAGTTACCTACTACTAAAGGGATACCGACACTGTAACTCTCCTAATTAGAACACCAAGTGGTAATAATGAACCAGACCCTTCCATTCAGGAATCAAACACAGTGAAACAGTTATTTCTTCAGAACAGAAAAGGGTAGAATCTATATTAAAGTTTGATAAAATCCTTGCAGTGTACATTGATCACCTAAAACTGATTTTATTTTTTTTCCCCACCAAAGCGGGATTTCTCTTTTAGCAGTAATTTTACATGTTTCATCAATTTTTAGTGGAGATTTTCATTAAAGCGTAGTCCTGTATTGTATGTGAGGAGTGGATGAGAGCTCTGACAGCTGAGGAAGAAAAGAATAAAATTAGTATTTATTTTTATTCCTTACATCTTAGACAAAACAGATTTAACTCTTGCTATGAAGGTGTGTGTGTGAGTGTGTGGGGCCTACTAATTTATTTTTAATTTCTGACTGGAGTTTAGCTTTAGCTTTAAGATAATTAATTTTTGTACTTGTGATATTTGCTGCAAAATAAATAAAAACCTCTTCTACAGGAGAAAATATTAACTTCATAGTACAATATCAAATTAGCTAGGATTATTTTATACTTACAGAGTGAGCCCATACATGTGAAGGAAGTAAACCTAGATTCACCAGGTCAAAGTAAAATACTCCAGGAGACGAATTGGTTTTTATACGTCTACCAGCCAATAGACTTCTACAGGGTTGGTAGAGGGAACTGCACACTTGCTGGCCTTGAGTGAAGAAGCCCACTGAGAAGTGTAAACAATTCCATGGGCCTTGGCAGTGAAAGCTAAGTAAGTATAGAGATTTGTGGGTGGGGTAAAAGTTTCCTTAGGCCCCTTTTAGATGGGCGGTCTGATCAGGTCAACCTGTCAGTTTTTTGGGGCGGATCTGATCGGAAGCCCAATGTTAGTCTACAGGCAGCCTAAATGGCCATGTATCCGTTTACATCCGATTACCCCGACTCCGGTGATGATCCGGTGTCACCTTCCTAAAGGCAACATAATGACAATATAACATGTAGGTAAGTAACTATATATCGTATACATGTGTGTATACTGTATATATTTGCTTACCTACATTTTATACATGTTATAGTTTATTATGATGAGTAAGGGACCCTGCATGACCCTGAAATGTGGGCTTACTTGATGCATTACCAATTAAAGAGCGTAGTTTTGCATATGAGTACTGAATGCTAGTGACTTCTGCTTTGTTCTTCAAGTAAGACAATGACTTTTGTATTAAGGTAATACTTGTTTAGTCTTTTGTTTCATTTTTAAGATATAACTAGCTTCTGCCTAGAGGTAATTGTAAGGTTCTAACAGGTGTCTATCGAGGAAATAAGGAAAAGAAAACATTGGAAGAAGAGGTAAAATAATAAATCAAGATAAAATGCAGATTGATGAGAGATACAGTCATTTAGTAAGTTAAAGTAAAACTAAACTCAGGAGTTAAATCTTAAAAATGCATGGTCCCCATGGTCCCTGTATGTGTTGTAGCAACCTCTCCAAGCTCACTCCCGTGATAGTAGACTAATAACTTCAATACAAATGAGTAAACTAAATGTGAGAAATTATAGCCCATCACAGGAGTGAGCTTGGAGCGATGGCTACTTTACAACACACACAAGGACCATGGGGAACAAAAGTAGTCACCCTCCAGAAGGAAGGACAGTGTCAGCACCAATTCAGAGATGATAAAGCCAAGTGATACACAAATAAGATACATTTTCGTTAATATTTAAGGTACTTAAATGTATTTCTAAGATTTAACTCCTGGTTTAGTGTCACTTTAATGTATCTAAAAAACTAAATATTTTGTTTAGTTTTGGATTAGAACCTGCTAGAAATACTTGAATGACACTTATGTTTTAAGCGTCTTAAGGTGATTATATAATCTTCATTAAAAAAGTGTCCAGTTAAATGAAAAACGTATGACTTTAACTACCTCCCGGCCGACCGTTGTGTATACACGGCCAGCCGGGAGCTTCTTGGATGTAACTGGGCGTCTATACACGTCCTGTTACTCCCGCCCACTCGGGCGCGCGCGAGTGCGAGATGCCCGTTATTTGAAAACAGGCAGCGATGCCCGTTAATATACAAGCAATAAGCTGGCTATAGAGCCGGCGGATCGCTTGTATGAGGTCCCGTGATGTGCGCCCCCCCCTCCGCGGCACCCCCCCTACCGCTGTCAAGCTAGGCTCCGCTGTGCCCGGTGCGAGTCCGGGACCAGCATACTGCCTCTGTCACAGGGGATCAGAGGGAGGTCGGTTCACAATCTCCTTCCGGTCCCCTCTCCGCTGTCAGAATGCGGAAGTGGTGTATATTACATCACTTCCGCATTCTCGTGTCACTCTCCAGCTTAAGATGCTGGAGAGAAGCTGATGAAGCAGATCTCTGCTTCATCAGCTTCTTCAGGGGGGTCCTAGGTGACATTAGGGGTCTTGGAGACCCCTCATGTCTCCATAAAGAGGACCTGTCACCTCTTTTGCTATCACATATAGGGGTTTCTTAGCCCCCTCTGTTATAGCAATAAAGTTAAGTGAAAAAAAAATAGGAAAAACATTTTAAGTTTCCCCCAAAAAATTTTTTTAAGTTACACATAAAAAAGAATGTTAAAAAAACAACATTTTTTTAAAAAGTCCCCACCCCTACATACACGCATGTAAACATGCGTCAGGTGCGCATACCTGCGAAAACGATTGCGCCCATTACGCTGCACATGTTACATATCGCCACGAACGTCGCAGTGAGAGCAATAATTTTAGGGTCATCAACCACTGATAACACTAAACTGATGAGCTGTAAAAGCTTTTAAAGTGTCGCCTATGGCCAATTTTGGGTATGGTATTTTTTTGCCATTTCGCGAGTGCGCACAATTTTTAAGCTTGACATGTTTGGTGTCTATTTACCTGACGTGACCCCGTCTTTTATATCTTACTAAAAAAGTGGGTAATATTAGTTGTTTTATAACATAATGTTAAAAAAAACGTTTTTTTCCCAAATATTCAGTCAGTTCTCCTGAATATAGTAAAAAATAAAAACCCCAGTGGTGATTAAATACCACCATAAGAAAGCTCTATCTGTCCCCAAAAAAATGGTATAAAATTCATTTCAGTACAGCGTTGCATGATGGAATAAATGTCAGTCAAAGTACCGCAGCGCTGAATACTGAAAAATGGCCTGGAAGGGGGTCTAAACACCTGTTCTACAAGCGGTTAATTATATAGCGTAAAAGCAATAGAATACAATGATATAGCAAAAATTAATAAATAGACAATTTAAAATATAGTTCAAAGTTAATGCAGAGTTAGTGATCCCTGAATATCACCTCGTGTGAAGTCTTTAGAAGTTTTTCTAGCTTGTGAGGATTCTAGACGTAAATAGTCTTCAACAGGTGTAATAGCAAAGTCTTCTGTGTGGGTGTGTTTTTCTCAGTGGAAGCTGTCTGAGTGTAGCGCCGATGTAATGCGTCCTTCCTTAAAGGTTTTCCCCTCCTTATATTCATATTCTGACTTTAAAATAACTACTGGCTAATCTTATAAGGTCATATACTTTGAAGGTCTATTCTCACTACACATTGATGTAATGATGTTCTATACTCTCAATATGGCTTGACCAAACTACTAAGTCATGTAAATTTCTAAATGTCATACTTCAACCTAATGTACTCTCATGTTCTGACATTGTTCTCAGATTTCAAGGACAAAGCAAAAGCATGTCTGTCTATTCCAAAGTTCCATTCATACAATCATGAGGTCATATAAGTTGAATATATGGGCCCATTCTTTTATTTCTCTTAAGCCAAATAATATTTGAATCTAAGTATTTTTCAGAACCCCTGTCAGTTTTTGTTTTTTTTATTACTAGGTGACAAGCACCCTCTCTGCTTGTCTTGATGGCCATTGTCACCTAGACTAAACGTGAGAGAATATCCAAAATTGTGAACTGTTATCAGCACAATATGGTGGGGGACAACTGAGAGCCTTTACTTTGGAGAGATTTCCACTTACTTCTTTTTGTGTCTACAAGACTGGAAGTGAAAGCAAATTCCCCCAATGGGACAGATGGTAAGGAAATCTGACAGGGGTTTTAACCATTTGCGTCTCTATCCAAAAAGAATTTGGACTTTAAATAACCACTGTACTTAAAAACCCATTTCATGTGAAAAAATATTGCTTGCACACCTATGGAATAGTTATGTTTTCATGAAAAAACTATCCGGAACTAAAATAAAGACTGTAGTCCAAAAAACGAATGCATCTCTGTGAACTAACCCATTTGACATGAGGACATCTTGGTTAAAATGTTTTAATACTTTTTTTCTCTTCTAAATGACTGCTGCAGAGGGTATGGACTATTAAAGGTGATTATATAATCTTCATTAAAAAAGTGTCCAGTTAAATGAAAAACGTATGACTTTAACTACCTCCCGGCCGACCGTTGTGTATACACGGCCAGCCGGGAGCTTCTTGGATGTAACTGGGCGTCTATACACGTCCTGTTACTCCCGCCCACTCGGGCGCGCGCGAGTGCGAGATGCCCGTTATTTGAAAACAGGCAGCGATGCCCGTTAATATACAAGCAATAAGCTGGCTATAGAGCCGGCGGATCGCTTGTATGAGGTCCCGTGATGTGCGCCCCCCCCTCCGCGGCACCCCCCCTACCGCTGTCAAGCTAGGCTCCGCTGTGCCCGGTGCGAGTCCGGGACCAGCATACTGCCTCTGTCACAGGGGATCAGAGGGAGGTCGGTTCACAATCTCCTTCCGGTCCCCTCTCCGCTGTCAGAATGCGGAAGTGGTGTATATTACATCACTTCCGCATTCTCGTGTCACTCTCCAGCTTAAGATGCTGGAGAGAAGCTGATGAAGCAGATCTCTGCTTCATCAGCTTCTTCAGGGGGGTCCTAGGTGACATTAGGGGTCTTGGAGACCCCTCATGTCTCCATAAAGAGGACCTGTCACCTCTTTTGCTATCACATATAGGGGTTTCTTAGCCCCCTCTGTTATAGCAATAAAGTTAAGTGAAAAAAAAATAGGAAAAACATTTTAAGTTTCCCCCAAAAAATTTTTTTAAGTTACACATAAAAAAGAATGTTAAAAAAACAACATTTTTTTAAAAAGTCCCCACCCCTACATACACGCATGTAAACATGCGTCAGGTGCGCATACCTGCGAAAACGATTGCGCCCATTACGCTGCACATGTTACATATCGCCACGAACGTCGCAGTGAGAGCAATAATTTTAGGGTCATCAACCACTGATAACACTAAACTGATGAGCTGTAAAAGCTTTTAAAGTGTCGCCTATGGCCAATTTTGGGTATGGTATTTTTTTGCCATTTCGCGAGTGCGCACAATTTTTAAGCTTGACATGTTTGGTGTCTATTTACCTGACGTGACCCCGTCTTTTATATCTTACTAAAAAAGTGGGTAATATTAGTTGTTTTATAACATAATGTTAAAAAAAACGTTTTTTTCCCAAATATTCAGTCAGTTCTCCTGAATATAGTAAAAAATAAAAACCCCAGTGGTGATTAAATACCACCATAAGAAAGCTCTATCTGTCCCCAAAAAAATGGTATAAAATTCATTTCAGTACAGCGTTGCATGATGGAATAAATGTCAGTCAAAGTACCGCAGCGCTGAATACTGAAAAATGGCCTGGAAGGGGGTCTAAACACCTGTTCTACAAGCGGTTAATTATATAGCGTAAAAGCAATAGAATACAATGATATAGCAAAAATTAATAAATAGACAATTTAAAATATAGTTCAAAGTTAATGCAGAGTTAGTGATCCCTGAATATCACCTCGTGTGAAGTCTTTAGAAGTTTTTCTAGCTTGTGAGGATTCTAGACGTAAATAGTCTTCAACAGGTGTAATAGCAAAGTCTTCTGTGTGGGTGTGTTTTTCTCAGTGGAAGCTGTCTGAGTGTAGCGCCGATGTAATGCGTCCTTCCTTAAAGGTTTTCCCCTCCTTATATTCATATTCTGACTTTAAAATAACTACTGGCTAATCTTATAAGGTCATATACTTTGAAGGTCTATTCTCACTACACATTGATGTAATGATGTTCTATACTCTCAATATGGCTTGACCAAACTACTAAGTCATGTAAATTTCTAAATGTCATACTTCAACCTAATGTACTCTCATGTTCTGACATTGTTCTCAGATTTCAAGGACAAAGCAAAAGCATGTCTGTCTATTCCAAAGTTCCATTCATACAATCATGAGGTCATATAAGTTGAATATATGGGCCCATTCTTTTATTTCTCTTAAGCCAAATAATATTTGAATCTAAGTATTTTTCAGAACCCCTGTCAGTTTTTGTTTTTTTTATTACTAGGTGACAAGCACCCTCTCTGCTTGTCTTGATGGCCATTGTCACCTAGACTAAACGTGAGAGAATATCCAAAATTGTGAACTGTTATCAGCACAATATGGTGGGGGACAACTGAGAGCCTTTACTTTGGAGAGATTTCCACTTACTTCTTTTTGTGTCTACAAGACTGGAAGTGAAAGCAAATTCCCCCAATGGGACAGATGGTAAGGAAATCTGACAGGGGTTTTAACCATTTGCGTCTCTATCCAAAAAGAATTTGGACTTTAAATAACCACTGTACTTAAAAACCCATTTCATGTGAAAAAATATTGCTTGCACACCTATGGAATAGTTATGTTTTCATGAAAAAACTATCCGGAACTAAAATAAAGACTGTAGTCCAAAAAACGAATGCATCTCTGTGAACTAACCCATTTGACATGAGGACATCTTGGTTAAAATGTTTTAATACTTTTTTTCTCTTCTAAATGACTGCTGCAGAGGGTATGGACTATTACTTGATAGATCACTCCTAAAATAAGACTTATGCAGTAATATATGATACTGTACATATTACCCACTATTTTGGCTAGCATGTATGACATTGCTTTTGATTATTATTTTTTTAGCAAACAAAAATTTCAGTATTTTGTCCATATGGAAATATACAGATTAAACATGTAGCAAGGTACCAATCAGATTGCTATTAAAAATATAATCCAGCCACATAAACATTTTAAAAATATATAACAAAATACTCTAAAATGACTGTATAAATGGTTTTTCACCATGGGAAGTTTAATAAATATGTGTATCTAGAGAGAAGATGCCTGAGGTCCAGAAGGAGATTCAATATCATTTACAATTTAAAAAAGTATGATTGTGGGAAGCCTGTTTGAGTATGGAGAGCAAAAGTGAATATTTTATGTGTTAGACAGACGATATGCCATAGGGTAGCCACAAAGACTAGCAAATATGCACAAGGGAAAGCAACAGGGTTATAGGCATTCCTCAGATCCTGGCAAACTATGCAAAGACAGACATAGCTTAAGGAAGCTGCTGGAGGGGAAAGTCTATTATAATTTAAAGACGTGCTGGTTTCATGACACTAAGCCCTTGAATAAAAAAAAAAGAGAGAGTACCGACCATCCTACTGGGACTATGCCTTTCTATTTGTTACAATATATTTATGCACTGCTGTGTTTTCTGGTTCATATTACAGCTGTAATATCAACTGTACCTATTCAGCATTACAAACTGTGCAATATATCTATAGCCCTGAAAAAGTGTTCTTGTCTGCACATTTGGAGTTCTTGGCAACAAGGGTGCCCTTTATTTATGCATTTGGTTTAATAAATAAGCCCAAATGTGGGGTGGAAACGAATAATGTAACGTTAAGAATCTAAACAGCCGAGTCCAGTAGCCAACGGGCACTTGTAGGAAACCGGGGATCGTGCCTTCCTATTGGTAAGAACAGGGACAATGATAGACACACCAGCTAAAATCTTTAGGCTCACTGGCTACATGACTCCTAGCACATGTCCATTCCTGCCCTAAAATGTTTTGTTAAAGTTAACATGTCACAAACCCATGCAATTCAAACCATATGATGAAAAAAGTAATACACTAAGCTCCAGAAGTACAAGAAAAGCCAAGATTGCATTTAAATTGAGCTTCCTATAGCTCTGGATTAGGGATGAGTTCCTGGTTCAACATTTTGAACCAATTTTGGCATTGGTTTACGTCCTCCTGGCATCCCATGCCTTTTGTTTGGCAATAGCTTGCTTATTAAAGGAGAACTATGGGGTTAAGTCTTTTCCCCATAGTTCTCCTTAGGGTAACGGGAGGACACAAACTAGCGTCCTCCCGTCACCCTAAGCTCAGTATACCGCGAGCTGTAGCTCGCGAAGTTTCAAAAAGCTGTTTGAGTCCAGGCAGATTTGCTTATTTTTTTAACTCTGGATCTACTCATCATTTTGATCTGCAAATTTCACTGAAGGGGACGTCTGCTAATACATTTCTCCTCATCTGTTCTGAATTGTGGTGGTTTTGTGACAGTATTCAGAAATGTTCTTGCAGTTACAGGAAATTGGTTAATTCTTCCAATATTCACATTTAAAGGGTTTATGTTTCTCTGGGGCTTCACTATACTTGAATTTCATGGTCCGCCCACCTGTCACAACCATTAAAAGGAAGGGAGGTGGTCACTTTACCGGTTGGAATTCTCATCTATGTTGCATGACAATGAAACTGGAAGAGTGAAACTTCATAGGGGTCAAAACCAGTAAATAGCATAAGAAGATCTAGTCTCTGAGAGATGTGCAATATGCAGCCAGAGAATGTTTGACACCCATATATATTGTGTGATTTTGGAATTTGATCAGGAAAGACATATTCACCCATTCAATTATTGGTATCAACAAAGTGCAATGTTTTGTGTTAAGGTAAATGTCTACTTGGCCGGTGGGTGGAATTCTCTCAGGTAATAGAAAAGATGTGTGTTTGGTATTAAATTGGAGCAAATCGGTGAGTGGGAGTTCAACACAGATAGGCTGATGTTATTGCTCGCCATGCAGACAAGGTTATTGCTGTGTGGGATGGCACAGTGCATGTGTAGGAGACACATAAATTATAAATGAGTGTGTGTGTAGCCTGTGTTTGTCACTAGAAGCAAAACAATGTCAACAGCAACTCAGTGTCAGTTAAGCGATTTTAAGAAAAACGCCACTATTGGTAAAATGTGATACAGCGTGTATTATTACTACACAGAGCATTTTGTAATTTTATGTTATTAAAAATCACCCCTTTATGTTGTTCTGCAACCAACTATGAATCTCCATGTCTGGCAAACATTCAAGAGTTTAAAAAGAGCCATGAAAACCAAGGTGACCCCAGAGGCATTATTAACATGCCCTGCTTGTGTCACTGGCTCACTGCTTTCCCAGAATTCTGAACAGAGCTTGAAGTAATATTGTATGTGTTGTAAGGTTTCCTGTAGTGCCCTAGTGCCCAAACTGTGGTCCTTTGGGACTTACTGTGTGGCCCTCAGGCCCCCTAATCTGACTTTCTCCTACAGCATATCCCCAATCTACAACCACACCTGCAATATGATATGATCATCTTCTAAAGCAGTGGTTCTCAACCTGTGTAACCTCAGGACCCACATTGGACCTTGGTCATTAGGTTGAGACCCAAGTTACACTGCAATGGAACTCACGGCATTGCAGTACTGTGCTTTCCAGTGCGGACAATTGAACTGTGGGCTGGAGGTGCGTTTGGGGTGCCATTCAAATGAATGGCGAGGCAACGCACCTCCCACACCAGAATGCGTAGTAGGTGACATTAAACTCAGAAGTTAAACTTTAAAAATGCATTCAGGTACCTTATCTATTAACAACATTTACAGTACCTTATTAGTGCATCACTCTGCTGCAGATCCTCAAATCATCTCTGAATTAATGCTGGCACTGCCCTTCCTTCTGGGTGGTGGTTACTTTTGTTCCCCATGGTCCCTGTGTGTGCTGTAAAGTAGCGAACACTCCAAGCTCACTCCTGTGATGGACTACAATCTCACATTTAGTATCCAAATTTGTATTGAGATTGTAGTCCATCACAGGAGCAAGCTTGCAGCGATGGCTACTTTACAACACACACAGGAATCATAGGGAACAAAAGTAGCCACCCTCCAGAAGGAAGGACAGTGTCAGCACCAATTCAGAGATGATATGAGGATCTACAGCCGAGTGATACACAAATAAGATACATTTTTGTTAATAGTTGAGGTACTTGAATGCATTTTTAAGGTTCAACTTCTGAGTTTACCGTCACTTTAAGCCTGCCTTGTGATTCATGCACATCGACCATATTGCATAGCCAGGAAGATGATAGCACTGTTTCATGGGTCACCTCTATGGCTTCTGGTGCCACATTTCTGACTGATTGAATTGCTGACTTACTGTTAATAGAGATATATTACATTGCAAGCTCCTTCAAGTGCAGGAACTGAAGTGAATGGTTTATATGATCTGTAGAATGTGCTGAATCTTGGTCCTCCCTTGATTGTAAAAATACCAATTAACATTTTTCACATTAACTTGTGATTGTAAAAGTTATTGTATTTTTATATAGGTTTTGTAAGTACTAATCAAATAAGATTAAAAAGAAAACATATACTAAAAGAAAGGTTTATGCTGTCAGTGGGGGCTTTCGTAAAATGCTAGTTACCTTGCCAGCTATTGCTCCATCAATTTCTGACCTGGAACAAGCAAACTGCAAGTGAAATTAAGGCAACGTCACAACCCCTTACCTCCAACACGTATTACTATTATAGGTATAAGTGTTGTACCTATTAGATCAGCAGACTGCCCAGACAATTAGCATTTTCATGAGAAGTCAGCAACAGTATCATATGTATTTCTATGAATATTTTTCTTTAAAAAGACCAGACTCCACCAGAGAAAAAAATTGTTCCTTAAAAAAAATTTCTGTGGCTGCTATAGGAAATTAAAGATCAAAGGAATTTCCAGGGAGCAATAATGTTTCAATTAATAATAAAGCTGCCCCTCAGGCTGCCCTCCACTTCCACCCCTACCCACTGATCACTTGCATAAGTAACAAAAACCAAATGCTCCTTCACGCACCTAAATCCATGGTCACATGGTGTCCCGAGTCTTCTCCCTCCTTATGAGAACAGAAGGTGGGGTCTTTCTTCCGGTGTCCGCGTAATTGCCTGCATGTTAGTGACACTTATTACTGACTGTCTAGTGGCAGGGTCCTCTATGGATCAACAAGGGCTAGCCAGCATGGGTACTACTGCAAGTTTGACCATTAGTCCACAGCACCCATTAAGGGCACCAGGGAGGGACGTGGACCTAGGTGAGTCGGAAGGTTAAAAAAAGTGAGTGGGAGGGAAAGGTGGTAGGGGGTTTAAATTTCACCCAGAGATAGGATTTAACATTTGCCTTCACCAGGGACAGTTGTTATTTATGAAGTGAAGTACAGCTAGAAAAATTAGCACATGTAATACCCAGTAGGGTGTGAATGCAGAGTGTGTCATCAGATAACTAGTAATGTAAATATCTGACAGGTTTGTTGGAGGTCTGGATTGGTGCTTGTCAGAACATAGTAACATAGTAGGTAAGGTTGAATAAAGACACAGGGCAATTTAGTTCAACCTATCTATATGTGTGTATGTATGTATTTATGTATGTACATACATAGAACAGCTACGTATTCTTCCTCCTATAGTTTTACCATAATTCGGACCTTCTATATCTTCTTTAAATTGTTGATCTCATCTGCTTTTTCACCTCTGATCCCTCTAATGTATTGAAATATTTGTGATGTAAAGGCAGTAATGGCTAAATGATTTTACTGCAGTGCTCCCCAGGGCACATCAGCACCTCCACAAAGTCTACTGTCAGCACAGCCATGACAACATCATTTGTTGCAGCTGACACCACTGCTGTAGAGAGAGGTAGCCAGGAGATGAAAACACTCTACATTTATAAACATGTATTCATTGGGTGCACAGTGTGCATCAGTTGTAAATAACAAAGCAGATTTTCATGTTTCATTACTCATCAGAAAGATTTGTGACCATTTCATTTTGGTGACTGGTCTTGACACAATATCCTGCAGTTTAGTGACAATGTACAAACATTAGGTTATTAGATTAACCAACTGCACTGATGTGTAACAAATAGGTTCCGACATATAACAAACATCTCAATTATTATTGTTCCCATGTCTTCATATACCTAAGTGACCTCCAGTCAAAATTGACAATTAAACCTTGAAATGCATTCAGAAAACACCGCCTATCCTCTTAGTATTTCAACTTTTCCTCCAGACATTGCTGTAGTGGACCAGTCTGCCCCTCCCCCGCCCCCTCTGCAAACACCAGTCTACCCCTGTCTTTCCCCCACTGTAGTGTACCAGTCTACCCATCCCTCCACTGTAGTGCACTAGTCTACCCCTCCCACTCCCCAACTGTAATGCACCAGCCTACCCCTCTCTCACAAACTATAGTGCACCAGTTTACCACTCCCTCTTCCCCACTGTACTGCACCAGTCTACCCCTCCCTTTCCCCCACTGTAGTGTATCAGTCTACCCATCGCCCCACTGTAGTGTAACACTCTACCCCTCCCTCTTCCCAATTGCAGTACACCATCTACCCCTCCCTCTCCCCCACTTTAGTGCACCAGTCTACCCCCTTTCCCCCCTGTACTGTACTAATCTACCCCTCCCTCTGCTCTACTGTAGGGCACCAGTCTACCCCTCGTTCTCCCCTAATTTAGTGCATCAGTCTACCCCTCATTTCCCCCCCACTGTATAGCATCCCTCCTTTGACGCTAATCTCCTGCTTGTGATGCAGGAGAGCTGTTCTATACACATACACTACAAACTCAATACTCTAAAACCAAAAGATTTTCAAGTTGCATTGCTCATCAGAAAGATTTGTGACCATTTCATTTTGGTGACTGGTCTTGACACAATATCCTGCAGTTTAGTGACAATGTACAAACATTAGGTTATTAGATTAACCAACTGCACTGATGTGTAACAAATAGGTTGTGACACATAACAACATCTCAATTACTATTATTCCCATGTCTTTTCTCATACCTAAATGACCGCCAGTCAAAATTGAGAATTAAACCTTGAAATGCATTCAGAAAAAAATTGCCTATCCTGTCAGTATTTCAGCTTTTCATCCAGACATTGCTGTAGTGCACCAGTCTACCCCCTCCCCCCCCCCCCTACTATAGTACACCAGTCTACCCCCTCCCCGACTGCAGTGCACCAGTCTCCCCCCTCGCCTCCACTCTAGTCTACCCCCTCGCCTCCACTCTAGTCTACCAGTTTACCACTCCCTCTTCCAAACTGTACTGCACCAGTCTACCCCTGTCTTTCCCCCACTGTAGTGTACCAGTCTACCCATCCCTCCACTGTAGTGCACTAGTCTACCCCTCCCTCTCCCCACTGTAGTGCACCAGTCTACCCCTCTTTCCGCACTGTAGTGCACCAGTCTACCCCTCCTCTCCCCCACTGTAGTGCACCTGTCCACCCCTTCTTCTCAACCACTGTTGTGCACCAGTCTACCCCTCCCTCTTCCCCATTGTAGTTCACCAGTCTACCCCTCCCTCTTCCCTACTATAGCCCACCAGTCTACTCCTCCCTCTCCCTAACTGTAGTATACCAGTCTACCCCTCCCTCTTCCCCATTGTAGTTCACCAGTCAACCCCTCCCCCCACTTTAGTGCAACAGTCTACCGCCCTCTCCCTCACTGTAGTATACCAATCTACCCCTCCCTCTTTTCCCTTCTGTAGTGCACCAGTCTACCCCTCATTCCTCCCACTGTATAGAATCAGTCTCCCTCCCTTTGACGGTAATCTCCTGCTTGTGATGCAGGAGAGCTGTTCCATAAACATACAGTGCAAACTCTAAAACCAAACGCTTGAAGTAAAAAATGCCTGCAATAAGAAATTTCTCAGTTCCACAAACCTGATTCCATCCCGCCTTATAAGTTTGTATGTGACTGCTGGTACAGGAAGAAGCATGAGTAAGGCCCCATGAATTACATTCCCAGTGACACTGTGAAGTGCCTCTTAGATTGCACAGAACACAATAAACAGCAAACTAACTGAAATTTCTGCATTTAGTACAGATGGGCAATGGGCAAGAAAATAGTATACAATATGCAACCAACAAATGGCCAATCCTGACTATACTCAGACAATGACAACAGGAGTGACAGTAACTGAAGCACAGTCTATCTTCCATTCTTCCTCCTACACCTTTCTTTACCTGTCCACCTCTCTTTCTGTCCAGACAGACCAGGAAGTCTCTCCAAGTCTCCAGGAAGCTGCACACAGAAATTCCCATTACCCGATGGTTACACATGTCCTCATTGGCCTAAAAGGATTGCTGGAGAAGAAAAGAGACAACCTACATTTCTTCCTACCCTCTGCTCTTCAGTGCTGGCTGGCTACTACAGCCATTGGCTGACAGGTTTGATGACAATGAAGTATCTACTCTTGTCACCCTAACAGTGGCAAAGTTAGATGGAATGCCTGTTAGCCTGATAATCAGACTGATTAGCCGGGGTGTCCAGGAGAAAGCCGGGGTGATTCAATGAGGACACTTTCTCCAGTGACTACTAACAGTAGCACAGTGGCTTAGTGCTTAGCACATGTTCCTTGCAGCACCGAGGTCCCTGTTTTGAATCCAGATTTGGCATTGGCACTATCTGCAAGGAGTGTACATATTCTGCCTGTGCATACATGGGTTTCCTCCCACACTCTAAAGACATGCTGGTAGGTTAATTGATTCCTGCCTATATTGGCTCTAGCATGTATGAACCTGAAATAGGGACCATAGATTGTAAGACCCTTGAGAGCAGTATTTAATGTGAAGTGCTGCACGGCGCTATATAAATACATGCAATGGGAAAGAATTAAAAACAGGTGATTTACCCCGCTTTGGAGATGTTTCCTTCCACTTCCTGTTGGGTCTACAGTGCAGAAAGTTAAAGAAACTCTCTCAAATGGGACACATATGGCTATAAAAAAACTGACGGGTGTTTTAACAATTCTCTTTGACATATTAAAATTCATTAAATAATTAATAGCAGGTTCTTCCAACATGATGATGTTTGCAACAAGCATATATAATCTTGTCCGTCCCTGGAATATTTTGATGCAATTGTAGATGAACTATACAATTCCTTTCTGGAAGAAAATTCATTATGCAACTTAAATGGAGAAAAGGGTAGCCACAGTGAAGACCTATGGCCCAGTTCAGGTAAGTGGGGACTCGGGGGCTGGTTTATATTTGTTTCTACATATACTGTATATTTTTAAATATATGGAATAATCTCATGTTGTACAACATTTGTATTTGGCATACTGTATGGCTAACGAATTTGGTATAGTTGCCAACAGTATTTCTCACATCCTGTTCTGCAATGGTTTATCTGCAAGATATCTGCAGTTCGCTCAGATCTACGGATAGGAACAGGAGAGTTCTGTTGCCATAGCAACTCAAGCATAACCTTGTTCCAGCACCACCTGTTCTGCAGAAGTCTGGAGACGGTTGCATGCTCCGTGCAGTGTCTAAATGAACATTCCAGTTCTTACCCTGCTGCAATTCATAAGAAAAAAGCCTTTGGGGATAGACTGGCCATCAAACTGGCAGTTATTTGAATGAATTCACAATAGAACTATTCTGCTAAGAGAACCAAGTGAATGTTTAAAGATATAAAATACATCAGTGTTCACTACTCAACATAAATTAAACAGATTTGCTGTGATATGCTAATGAAAACAACTATTTGTTAAAAATAACACAAGTTTGCATTCAGACCCAAAACTGTTGGCTTTCAAGTTCACTTAAAGTTAAAATCCAGGCACAAAACCATTAATTGCAAGAATATAAATCCCCTTGGTATGCACAAAATAACTTTGCAATCACATTTTTTACAAACAGAGCTGTGGGAGGGACCCAACAGACCCCACCAACTACAGGCTGCCTCCAGGAAATGACAGGAGGGGGCAGAAACAAGACCAGTCACCCTGAAGAAGGAGAGAGAGCAGCTGTGACCGGTCATTTTTAAAGGAAGTTCATGTACGGGGGAAATGTTTCACACTGGATTTCTGCACAGATCTGGGGGAAATACACAAAACACACCAAGAGTCAAATAAGAATACACATGCCTCTTGTATTTAGTCAGTGGTTGCTTATCCTGCAATTCAGCTTTAATAACATAATGGCTGCATTCTTCAAATACTCTTAACTGTCTCCGGGCCGGCCGTAGTAAAAAAACGGCCGGCCAGGAGCTCTCTCGATCTGAGCGGGCGTCTCTAGACGTCCGCTCAGACACGCCCCCTTGCGAGGCCAGGAAGGGGGTCTAAACACCTGGTCTTGAAGTGGTTAAAGTGGACCTTTAACCCCTTTGACTAAAAATCACATCAGCATACAGCTCTGCATGCTGATATGAAATAATCTTACATTCATTAGTTAAACAAACATGTTTTCATTTTACTTACAATAAATTTTTTCCACTTCCTGGCCCACTTTGGCATGAATGATGTAATGTGCCCAAGCATTGCATCCTGGGAGGGTTACATCAGCAAAGCATTGCTGGGAAATCTCATTGTCAATCCCCTGAGATAATGTGCATGGTCACATGTCCTAGTCACATGTGCCAGAGTTCCAGGAAGTGAAGGGAAATCTAGTAACCTGCTCTTAGTTAAAAAGGCCACTGTAGGAAGACTGGGGAAGATAGAAAAATAGGGTATGCAAAATATAAAAAGCCTGCGATTATCTAGAAGTATCTGTTTGCAGATTGTCATTCATGTGTGAATAATGGGTACCAGCATATTGACTTATATATATTAGCGGGAAAAGCAGTTTTACAACTCGCTGGTACTGCAACTCAGAGCGGAACAACCTACCCAGGCTTCCTCATTCAACTTGGAATATACCTACCTAATTATTGGTTCAGGCCACAGGATAAGTTGTCTCAATATGTGCTGTCTTACAGCAAACAATGAAAACTGTCCTTTGGGGAATGAATGTTTAAAATTATTTGCTGATATGAGAAAATAATTCCTTATTCAGACAGTTTGATTGATAAGTGCAAGGGAGTGCAAGGAGTTCATTTTATTAAAAAGAAACATACATATTACATATAATTATAAATATTCATTTTCAGTGAATAAACTATAATAAACTAATCATCCTATCAAAGCACTGAAGACAATGACAATCCCTTATTCCAAATGGGCAAAAAGTGAATCTCAAAGAGAATCCACTATTCTAAGGCTGGAAGCTGCAGAGAACAGAAATGTATACCTACATGGAATCCAGCCCAGTGCAGGAAGGACTGAATGTCCCGTGTGCTTAATTTGTGAACTATTTGTAATTGAAGCGAAACTCCGGTTTCTCAGCAGGGGGTATGAAAATTCTGGGAAACCCTTCTATAAACAGCACTATTGCCATGGTTGCAGAGAGAGGAAATTGTATTTTTTGTCAGTTTTGGGAGAGCACATTTGGCAGCAGACTGAAATTGAAAAGTCATTGATAAGCCAGCACATGTAATAAACTGAATGTCCACTATTATATTGTTAAAATTACAACATTACCAGTCAAGGATAGTTATTCCCTATCTCTTGCCTGAGCTCAGGACTGATAGGATTCCCTATCTCTTGCCTGAGCTCAGGACTGATAAGAACTTATCGCTGGGATGCTGCCACAGGGGAAGAACTCATAAAACTGACAGAAAACAGTTTGAATTCTGTAGGATAAATCTGATTAAACAATTTCATATGTAATGAAAAGAGATTCTCATTCCTATCCCTGACAGGGTGAATCAATACCTCCTGAATGTAATTTAGGTAGCAGAACAGCATTGCTCATGTAAAAGCAAATGTCTTCCAATTAAAGTGAATCTGAAGCCATTTGCTGTTTGTCTATTAGGGTGGTTCACCCTCTCTATTTGTCCTGGTGACTGAAAGTGAACGAAAATGCCACATTTCGGGTTATCACCAGAACAGGAATAGATGGTAAATCTTTCAATGGGGGCACTAGTTCTGGTGATCCTGCTGCCCACTTTGGAGGGCTCTCCTCTCATTTCCTGGTGTGGCTGTTAAACACAGATTGCAAAAAAAAAAGTTGAGAGGGGTTGTAACCCTCCATTACTCTATCCAAAACTAAAAAAAAAAAGTTTTGGTTTCAGTTCTAGTTTAAAGAAGAAACAAAAAATACATAAGATATTTCCATAACATAAAATGCTGTTGTGTGCCCAGAGATACCAAGAATCTACTCCAGTCTTCACACCAATAAGAGTAAGTCAAGAAAGCAAAACTGCCGGGTGACTTAATTTTAAAACAATGTACATCAAAGTCTAATAACATCTTTTTCATATCATATGTCTCTAAACAGATCTGTTAGTAGAACAAAAAGGTTTTTACATATGTATTCTTTTCCTTTCCTGTTTAGACTAGAACTCATAAAAGTAAAGTCTATAAAAGTAAAAAGGAAAGAAGAAAATATAAAAACACCTACCTCATACCTTATGTCAACTCTACGGCTTTCAGTTTGGATAAGATCAAAGTTGAACCTTTGCCAAGTGGCCTTTTGCATGTGGTAGACAGAGGAAGACTAACAGAGAATTACATAATTTCCATGTCTTCAATAAACAAATAAGTGTTGATAGTAAAATATACAGAGCCATCATTTGTATGCTTTAAATAAACTAATCTTATTCGTAACATGTATGTATTAACAGCTGAGATACTTGGCTACAAGTCCGTGATGCTACATCACCAGCAAATGGAGGGGGATCTTCCCCAAGTATCACTTTATTTTAATTCAACATAAAATTAGCAAAAACAGCTTACACGTTTCAGCCCAACCCTAGGCCTTAATCATAGCTAATATACACATCCACATGTACTCTCTTATATACTCCCAACCTCCACCTACTATTTGGAGGTTGGGAGTATATAAGATTGTATATATGGATTTGTATATTAGCTATGACTAAAGCGCATGGTTTTTGATGTTTTTTAGTCGAAATAAAATAAAGTGATCCTTGGAGAAGATCCCTGTCCATGTGTCGTTTTTTAAGCATTATGGACCGATAAGGTAGAGCAGAAGGCTTTGGCCTCACAGAGGATGCCCTATCTCCTGCCTGAGCTCAGGACTGACAAGAACTTATCCCTGGGATGCTGCCACAAAGGGAAGAACTCATAAAACTGACAGAAAACAGTTTGAATTCTGTAGGATAAATCTGATTAAACAATTGCAATGTAATGAATAGAAAAGAGATTCTCATCCCTATCCCTGACAGGGTGAATCAATACCTCCTGAATTTTGCTGTGCACTGGGGTCCCCGCAGACATGCAGATTGGACAAGAGAAGTTCTGATCTGGTTTGAAAATAGAACTTCATACTTTGCTACAAGTGCTCTGTAACATAGCAACTAGATTCAGTACATTGCCATTGTGATGGTAAACATTGTTAATTTGTGAGACATCCTTCGCATCATTCCGTTATCAAATATATTTTGTTCAGCTCTACTTACAGGTAAAATAAAAGCATGTAAGATAAAATTCAACTGCCAAAAACAAAAATGTATTGCACTGCGAAGCTAACCCAATGCACTGCACTATGTGCCAAGATGGTCTCTGTACGCAGGATACACATCTTCAGTCATTGTCCTTGTGGTGCCCTGGCCCCTAAAGCCCCCCCCCCCCTGCGTGACCACATGCAGCTTTAGAAAGCTTGATTGAAGACATCATGAAGTTAAGACTAAACTATATCATTTCTCTTAGGAGAGGGAGACACCAGTCATCTAAGGGCATTAGCAAAAAACTGAGGATCCCCTGCTGTGGGAGGGGTTATATGGGGTCCTGCAGCTCTAGCCAGTGTCCAATCACCTAAAGGTACTGCTATATTACAAGTTGTCTTTGAATCTGCCTGTGTCCTGTACTGTATGATCAAGAAATAATATGGTTCCAGGTTATACCATACACAGGATATAGTTTATCTGTAAAAAAAATAAATCAAGGCAGCTGGACTTGCTGTAGTTTCCTTGAAGATGTTTCACTGGTCATCTGACTAGCTTTATCATTTCAGAATTCTGAATTGAGAAAGTTAGTTGGATGACCAGTGAAACGTCTTCAAGAAAAATACAGCAAGTCCAGTTGTCTTGACTTATTTTCTACAGATAGTAACAATTTAAGGAACTTTATTTTTTGTTGTTTTTAATGTACCGTTCTCGTTGTTTCTGCTATTTTTTCCAGTCTGTATTTTTAGTTTTTTACATATGTCATATATTCTCATAATTGTCTTTGGCAGTTATATTGCCATAAACTGTTTTGTAGTTATTTACATCTGGAAAGAATTCAATCTTTCATTGTAATTCAGATCCATTCTACCACCCAGCGTTATTTTAAAGCGTTAATAATCAGTTAAAGACTCCAGAAAGATCCATGATTTGCAGTTGGAAAAAAAAGATTTTCCTAAAAATAAATCTATAAATACTCTCAAGGCATCAAATACATGATTCCCGTATAAATCTGTAGCTGAACATGTTGTTTTACATTGACAGACTGTCTTGTAATACATTTGTCACGGCTAGATGGCAGCAAAGCACCTTTTTGAAACATTGTAACTACATTAATCTAATCAACACCCTCTGTGATGCCATGATCAGAAGGAAGCATAGAACATAACGCATGACACTAGCACAATAGTAAAACGTACAAAACTACAAGCAAGAAGGCTTATTTAATAAGGTTTCTAGAAAAACAGAAATAAAGTCGCTCACAGAGACATTTCGGATGACCTTTATATAGTAAGATCAGTAAAAAAAAAACTATTTCCCTTTTCCCATTATTATTACTCTTTGCACTGTAATACTGAATGCCTCTAGGTTAACTGTACATATGCATATATTACATTATTAAAACAGCAGAAATATGATTCAGTACTAATAAAAACACATGTGCCCATTCAAGCTAATGACAGGGTGTCAGCGGGTGTCCATCACTGTCCACATGCAATCATAAATGGTGCAATTACCTGCGGAACAGGAGAGATGTTTGACCTGAACGCAAAGAGTTTGCGCCCCTAAAAAAGATTCTCTCCCAATCTGCAGATAATCGTACCACGTACGATTATATGCGTAGAGTCAGGGTCAGATGCGGCCGCTGTCATCCTGACAACCGCAGGTACTTTCGGCAGGAATCCCCAGATACCCGAGTGCATGAGCTGTGCCATGCGCTTTCTATTTTTTAATGATTGAATTAACTGTATTTCATGGGATATTTCGTGATTTGTATCCATCCTCTGACTTCTGCTTTTCAATCACCTTTTTATGGAGTTGTTTTGAGTGTTCTTTTGTCTTCATAGTGTAGAATATGCCACAGTAATGACTTGCCAGATTCCAGATACTCATGCATTTATACAACAATCACCTGAAACACCTTGGCAACACAAAGGTGATCTCCAAATAACTAATTATGTGACTTTGGCAAAGCATTGGCTGCACCAGTGACGTGTCATAAAGGAGGTATATACGTATTTAATCACTTATGTTGCGTATTTTTATTGTAATTAATTGAGTTCACTTTGTAGAGATCTTTTCCACTTTGTTATAATTAATCAGTGTAAAAAACTACATTAAATCCACTGTCATTCAATGTTCTACGACAATAGAATATTAAACTTTTATTTTGGGGGGTGGGGGTGAATTTTCTCTGTAAGCACTGTATACTTATAGCAGTTATGAATTTAGGATCGAGGTCGGAGAACTGTTGAATGTTCAAAGCTACCTTTAACTATCGCCAATTTAAAGTGGTCTGACCCTTTTCTTATACCCACATGTAAAATGGTGTACACCAGGATTTCACTCTGTTGTTCACCTATATTTTTTTTGTTTATCATTTTCAGGAAAGTGGTATTCTATTGTATCGACAGTGTTAACCCTTATTATTAATTACATTTTATGTACATTGTACACTGTGTTCTGTCTATTAATAGATATAAGGGTGCATAATGGTGTCATTAGGGCGATATAACAGGAATATAATCAAACCTTTGACATCTGGAGAAAAATTAGCAAGGTGCCTTGTCACAAAGAGCTTGAGCTGTGCATCCAAGTCACAGGAACCAAGGCTGATATTCCATGAGCGAATTCCTGTAAAGAAGATAGCAGTATGTTATTAAGTGCAGTATGGATTTTTATGTAACTGTATATACAAGTATCTGTTGTTTGACAGTATCCGCATCAGTACTGTACAAATGCACACAATACAGCAAAGAGCAGGAGAAGCTCAGACCCTGGATTCCCAGCATTCACTCTGAAGGCATCTGACATTCCAATGTTGTCCAGTGCAAACAAGGCTTTCTTCCACAGCACAGGAGAACAACCAGGAACCACAAGGCTTCAAACACCTTATCACATAAGCTATCTTTGTCACCACGTGAACTAAAATGATTGACTTAACCATTGCTGTTTGCCTTAAGAATGTAGTGACACACATGCTAACACTACAGATTGAACAGCAAACAGATATATATAAAAAACATCAATTACAATTATAAAAATTAATTAAATGTGTCTTTAAATGTAATTGGTGTCTGATTAGTTTTTATATATCAGTCTCTTGTAATCCCCTGTAAAGCAGCACCCATACTGGGAGAGGAAATCAGGGCTCTCTTGCTTTGCTCATATGCTTATAGTTGGGGAGAGTGTAGTAATGACTTCATCAGCATGCTCACTACTCTTTGTTGTGTAGTTATAAGCTGGGGTAATTGCTGGACCAGGCTGTACTACCTAACTGCTGTGTTGGTATGTGCAAAGGTCCAAAACCTGGCTATGCTGTCTAGCAGGAATGTCCGTAGGGGTGTCCCTACAGTGTGTCCAGTAACCTGCCCAGCTCTTTGATGTTACTGGTTGCCAGTTGCTAGGCGGGACACCAGACAGAGCCTTATAGATTGTTAAGTGCTGTAAGACAGGAGTCCCCCAACCTCCAGGACATGGATCGGTACCGGTCCGTGGCTTTTTAGGATCTGGGCCGCAGCCGCCTCCTGTCAGACCATTCCGCCCACCCAGTGACCCGGCAGAGTGATCTCTGATGTCAGAGCGGGAGCCAAGCTGAGGAGAAGGAGAGGCGGAGATGGCGAACGTGTGACAGCTGGAAGCTTGCCAGAGATGTGTGTGTGTGTGGCCCTAAGTTAGTGAGTGACCCTGCATGCTGCTGATTGTTTGTCTATGGCAATGAAGCTGAGCAATCATTTATATGGGAATGCAAGTTACTATTCTTTACATTGCTAAGCAATGTAAGGAATAGAATCTTGTATTGTTATATAAAAAAAAAAAAAACGAAGATTGCTCAGGCATATACAATCAGTATAATTTCTAGTGATTGTATATGACTGGGCAATGATTTATTTTATATGACAATACAAGTTTCCCAATACAAGTTACGTGACCCAATGAGAAGCTGCCTGAGGCACCCACCTCAGGCCGCCTCATTATAGGCCTAGCACCGGTTTTCCTGAATCACAAGACTGGGGAGCAGATGCACATTACTGGTGCCTGTAATAAACACTGTTCCAATGGCACTCAGAGGCAAAAGCTCTGAGTGGCTGCCGTTGTACATTGGCAGCCACTCAGTGGGGTATACCTACACCTATTTCAGTAAGACATTAATGAGTGTTCAAACAGGAGTTTTCCAAATTCTAAAGGTTTAAAAATTGAGGGGAACTCTTCAATAGCAGCACATTCTATCTGTATCCCTGTTGCAGCGCTTCCCTTACTTTCTGTCTAGTAAAACCATTGTCAGCAATACAGAAAAAGAAGTTGTATTTCTCTAACGGAGCCCCGGATAACAAAGCGCTTTAAGTCTTTCCCAATAAATCTTTCACTGCTGCTTCCATGCCATACAGTAAGTTTGCTTACATGTATAAAGCTGACTGTCGGCCCTATATTGGAAGTGTTTCAGGTGGCTGTATATCTTGTGAGCAATGTGATAGCAATAAAGTAAAAAAAATAAAGTTAAAATACATTTTAAAAAAACATATTTTTTTTTAAGTTGCCCACCCCCACATGGAAACACATACACATGCAAATACATATCTGGTGCACCTACGTATGAAGCTGACCAATGTGCCTCAAATGTTTGGTATCGCCACGCACGCCAGAGTGAGAGCAATAATTCTAGAGCCATTATTTACACATTTTGATGACATATGAAGGCTTTTAAAGCTTCACCTATGGAAATCTTTTGAGTACTTTAGATTTTTGCCATTTCACGGGTGCATGCAACTTTGAAGCTTGACATGTCTGGTATCTGTTTACTTGGCACAAACTCATCTTTTATATTTTACCATATAAATGGGTATTATAGTGTGTTTATGTGCACTAAAATTAATGTAAAGAGCTTTTTTTACTGAAAGTTGGGGTTTGATAAAAAGTTGCACAAATATTGTTTGACATTAAAAAAATTGCAACTGCCATCATTGTATTCTACAGGTTTTCTGCTTTCAGAAAATATTTAATTTTTGCGGCAGGGGGTTTTAAGCAATCTTCAGGGCATTTACAAAAAAAAATGCCAGGAATGGCTCTGGCAGCAAACGGGTTAAATATAGTTTAAACAATAAAAACCCACAATTCAAATACATACACTATATTACCAAAAGTATTGGGACATCTGCCTTTACACGCACATGAACTTTAAAGGCATCCCAGTCTTAGTCTGTAGGGTTCCATATTGAGTTGGCCCACCCTTGCCAACCCTTGTCCAATGGCGGCGTGCTTTACACCACTGCATCTGATGCTTTCTATTGCACTTGGTGATGTAAGGCTTTCATGCAGCTGCTCGGCCATGGAAACCAATTCCATGAAGCTCTCTACGCACTGTTTTGTGCCAATCTGAAGGCCACACGAAGGTTGGAGGTCTGTAGCTATTGACTACAGAGAGTTGGCGACTTCTGTGCACTGTGCGCTTCAGCATGCGCTGACGCCGTTCTGTCATTTTACGTGGCCTAACACTTCATGGCTGAGTTGCTGTTGTTCCCAGTTGCTTCCACTTTGTTATAGTACCACTAACAGTTGACAGTGGAATATTAAGTAGCAAGGAAATTTCACGGATGGACTTATTGCACAGGTGGCAACCTATCACGGTACCACGCTTGAATTCACTGAGCTCCTGAGAGCGACCCATTCTTTTACAAATGAATTTATACACCTGTGGCCATGGACGTGATTGGAACACCTGCATCCAATGATTTGGAGGAGTGTCCCAATACTTTTGGCAATATAGTGTATATTATACAATAGGGACGCCTGATACCAAGTACTGTACTCGGTACAAGTACAGATACTTTTCGAGCTCCAAGACTAGACTAGAGAAAAATTCAAAAGTTAGGAGGCAGCTGTCATTTGTAAGGAGCACACGGATTTCCTGGGATTTGTATACCTCTGTTTTAATGTATGATTTTGTTTTTATAAATATGAATGAAGGGATGCACCGATACCACTTTTTGCGAATACAAGTACTGATACTTGCCCAAGTACTTACAGATACAAGTACTGATACATTTCTGTTTATTGTCATGTGACAGTTTTTCTAAAACAATGCAGACTAATGATTTCAGGACAGTGTTCGAGAGCCAGAGCTGGGTCCCAGCTGCAACCCTGGTAGTTCTCATGAAAATGACAAGTATCAGCATTGGTATCTGAACTGGTATCTGGATATCGCTATTATACAATCATATATACACAAGAAACTCTAATGTTACTACAGTATTAAGTATTATTAGTAACAATCCATTTTTACATTGTATCACTCAATGGCACTTGCAGACTATCTGCAAGTGTCATTTTACACAGGGTCAGTTGCATTCAGGGATTTTCACCATTCCCTAATCTTCCCAAAATGAAAAAGGATTTGCCTTTAGGTATACTTTAAACTGTTCGTCACAGAGAACACTCTCATTTCTTAGCTAGAGGCTGAGAATAGTGGAAGAGGAAAGTTTTGCTTCAAGATTGGGGATCCCAGCTCATAAACAAAGAAGAGAAAAACAACTGTGAGATGCATATACATAATTTTTATTTACTTGAAGATTAAAATAGGAGCCAAGACTATACTCTTTTTCATAATTTTTATACGATGGGTAAAGGTTAGAATGGATATCTAGTTTTCACAGCCCTTTATGTTCTTTGTCTCTGGGACAAACATACTCAGGAAAGGAAAACCTTTTAACTGGAAACTTTTGCATACAAGAGATAGGGACTCATTTTGAACAATGATTTTCTAAATCATTATCAAATACTTTTGTGACTCCCCCCTTCCTCATTCCATAGCTCACTTCTTTACTCCTTATGTGGCTTATTTAAGTTTCTCAATTTTATTACCTGGTGTGTTTTTTCCCCAAAGATTTTGTTTTGCAGATTTTTTCTTTTGCTACACCTTTGTGTATTTGGTGTATCTGCAGGGAGTGTGCATGATCTCCGTGTGCTTGTGTGGGCTTCTTCTGGGTACTCCGGTTTCCTCCCACACTCCAAAGACATGCTGGAAGGTTGATTGGCTCCTATCTAAAATTGGCTCTAGTATGTGTGTGCGTGTATGAATACATGTCAGATATGGACCTTAGATTCTACGCTCCTTTAGGGAAGGGACTGATGTGAATGTGCAATTTGTAAAACGGTGTATAATTGTCTATATAAATACCTGTAATAAATAAATAAACACTGCTAGTATAACTGCTAGTGCAAAAAAGCAAAGTATCATGGACAATACTCTTCTCTAGGACAGAAAGTGATCAGAATCACATAAACACTGACAGTAATAAAAACTGCCCATCTCTACCTAAAACATATATCGCTGTCTCCCTATTGAAGAGATGGTCCCTCTGGTTTTTAATAAATTCTTAATTTTTTTTAATTAGCTGCTCTTTATTAAAGTTTTTTAAACGTTTTATTCTTTTCCATGTCCAAATAACAAACCATCTTACAGCATAACAAAACATTACAACCATAACAAAAAAAAATCTTTATTTCATGCAATTTCAGCACACGTACCAAAAAATGTAGACAGAATCACTGACATACCAATCACTCATACAAAATTCAGGTTCAGAAATTGACCTGAGGTTACATAACATCAACATGGTTCAAATACAAACAGGGCAGGGGTAAAGAGATATTATTTGCAGCCTATGGTGTTATATGAACATGTTTCCCCCCATTTGGGGAAGGAGCACTCAGAAAAGAGCTACTCGACAAAGTTTATGGACAGGAAACTACTTTCCACGAAATGTAGATGAGGTAGTGAGGACCCCTCTCTTTTTATTCGAGAAGCACAAGTCATAGTACAGAAAGACGGTTTTCACATTAAGGAACAGATGTTATCAAATGATCTTCACTCAGGAAACATGTCAGCAAAGGTGGGGAGAATGAGCTTTAATAACAAAGTGAATATAACATTGTGAATGGGACTACAATTTTTAAAACTGAGGGCAATGTAACTGATTTGTGGCGGATATTTCGTCTTTTGCTTTAGAAGGATCATTGTACCATGCACATATTGCCTATTATACTGCTGATAATTATGTTGTAAAATATTGCAGAATGATGTCACCATATCCACCTCCTCTTTAATATCAGGCTCCAGCAACCATTAAGCATCAAAATGATAGTCATCCTGTGCTAGTCATTTTGATCTATTGCATATATAGTCAATTTTTCAGCAGGAAATGCATACACATGATTCCACATTTATGTATGTAGATGTTTAATTTATTAAGGTAAGGGAACCATCTGGCACCATAGCTATTAGATGTCTGTGCCAAACTGCTTTAAAGTCGATGTCGATACACACATCTTCAGAAATACTATTCGCTGCCTCTAAAAACTATGCTTTGATTTTGTGTTATGTACGCATTTATAACCCTTTTTTTTTTTTCCAGTAAACCATGCAAAGAAAAATGTGGCCGGTGAAACCATGAATGGAGGACAGAGGTTCAGAATCAGTTACAATATTGCTAGGGAATGGGAACAAGGCCTATATTAAATTATTCTCTGAGGTTGCAATCAAATCATGCTTACCTGTAAAAGGAATTCAAGCAATTGTTTCACTAACACATTGAATTTATATCATTATTTTCAAAGAAGCAAGGTTTCCAAACATGTTCCAATTCATTGCCAGGCATTAAAACCCTTGAGGAAGCCAATAAATGGTACCACTTTCATTCCAACCTTACTGTTTAGATCATGTGGCTAGCACTCCGCTAACATATGAAGTGTGCTGCATATACTTTTAGTGAACCAATAATGTTTTGGCCCTGGGCGCAGAGGATGTGGTTTATTGTCCTTTGACAGTAAGATTTTACGGGATGACTATATGTATTTAGTCCAGGTTCAGTTATTGGGTTGGTTGAATTGTAGGTGTTAATTTCAGATTATATTAAAAGCCGAAATCTGGGGAAAAAAAGGTAATTTTCACACGACATTGGGTGTGTAAATTGCCACTAAAAAGCTGTGTGTTATGTGTGGAGGGTGGCTGCAAAGTATTAAATTCTTACCTTGCATGCCGGCTCCTACACAGAACTCTCAGGTTCTGGACATTGTGGGATGTGAGAGATGCGACTCTAACAGTAAGGAGCTCTGGCCTCATCACCCTTGCCTCCTCACTACTTCCTTGTTCACAAAATGCCTTGTCATTTTCTCAAAGTATCAAAGGCATCCCGTGATTGAAGGAGAAAAGGAGGGGGCAATGATGTAACATCATCTCTCCTCCTGCCTTTCGCATTTTGTGAATAGGCAGGTAGTGAGAAGGCAAAGGTGATGAGATCCAAGCACTTTATTGTCTGAGTCACATCCCTCACTCCTCTCAGTGCCCGGAAGCCCGGTTTGGAGACACAAGGAGATCTCACCGTTCCAATTCTCCAGTCACTATCAAGTTCTGGAGCCTCCAATGGTGCTGGTCAAACAGGGGCATTCTCACCTCCAACCGATTCAGTGTCCAAACAGACCGCACTCCAAAGTTCTCCAATAATAATCAAAGCTTTATTAGAATCCACAATATCAATATGTGAATATACACCAACACCGCAAACCCCCGGTACACAGGGGCGTATTTACTGCGAGGCAAAGTAGGCGTTTGCCTAGGGCGGCACCTTCCTGGGGTCAAACAAGGGGGAGAGGTGTAAACCTAGGTGCCCATAGGGAGACAACCCAGGATTTAGTAGTCTCCATAAAGAGTACCTGCCAATGCTTGTTAACCCCCTTGTGACAGCAACAAAGTTAAATAAAAAAAGTGTTAAAAAGTAAAGTATAATATAATAAATAACAAATCAAAAATTAAACTCAACCCTGTGGGGCTGAACCAATTGATTGCCCCCAACCATAGTAAACAGCATGAATGGGGGGGGGCGTGTCCTGCTCATGGCGGAGTAAGACGTGTGATACCCGAGCTCCGTGACTATCACTACTTTTACAACTATAACGGACGATTTATACCACCCGATCGGATCCCACCAAATGACCTCTAAACGCAGGAAGGAGGGTGCTTCTTCATCCCAGTCCGGGACCCCCTCTTTGCAGCAATATTTCGCCTCTACGAGGTACAGGACCCGAGGCCGCGTCCCCTCCAACATGGAGCCTGACCCTCATCTCCCGCGCACACCACGAGGCCGGAGACGCTCTCTCTCCCCCTGCGCCCAGCGAGACCCCATCCAGACTCCTCACCTCGGCATTACGACTCGGATTCAGCAGACACTGATCCGTACCCTCTCGGGGGGCAGCCGATGGACGTCCCTCCGGAATTCCGGGCATTATTGAAATACCTACCGACCAAGGAGGATTTCGCGGCTCTGGTCACCCGGGTAGAGGCAGCGCTCCAACGAGACCTACGAAAGGTGAGACAGGAGGTACAAGAGGTCTCCACAGAGGTGGCTTCGGTATCCGCCACCTGTGCGCTGATTGATGCTCGGGTCAAGGAGTTAGAGGGGCAGCAGCCCCATCTTGCGATACTCCAACTGCGTATGGAGGACTTGGAAGATCGCAATCGCCGGCAGAACGTGAGGATCTGAGGCCTACCGGAAGCGACATCTCCATCTGACCTCCGGCCCACTGTACAAGCAGTGTTCAGCTCCCTACTCCCAGACACTGCCCCGGAGAACATCCTACTAGACAGAGTGCACTGCACGCTCGGCCCTCCCTCCGCGGATGTGTCCCGTCCGAGGGACATTGTCTGCCGGCTTCAGAGCTACCCCGTGAAGGAGGATGTACTCCGCCAAGCATGGCTGAAGCGGTCTGTGGAACTTGACGGGGCGGGCCTACAAATACTACCGGATCTGTCCCGCAACACACTAAGGCGCCGGGCCATGCTGCGCCCTCTCTTCTCGGCGATCCTCCAAGCTGGTGCTTCCTATAGGTGGGGGTATCCTATTCGCCTGCATGTCCGCACCTCATTCACAGTCCGCACACTTGACGATGTACCGGCCCTATGTGATCTACTTCAGATCCCAGTGATACATCTCCCGGATTGGCTGGCCTACTTACCGGATGAACAGCCGACGACCCAGAAGCCGAGACAGCTCCGGCGGGCCCGCCGGGATCCCTCTACTGCCTCACCCAACCGACGACCCGCGGAACCGCGCGGTCCTGTTGAGCCTTGATGCGGCTGCGGCTAAGGATGCTACCTACAACGGAGATGACTGGATTCCCCACCCCCAGACACAGCCGAGACACCCGGGACCCTATGGACTTCCCACTGACATTCAAGATTCCTGTCGCTGTTTCATCTACAAGTGGGTCCAAGGGTCTCATTAGGTTCTGTCACCCTTTAACAGCCTCCAGATCTCCGCCTCTACATTATGCGACCAGTATCCTTTTAAAGTAGACCCCCCCTGGGCTCCTTCGCAGGTCTACTGAGATCGGCCCCCCACGTTTGGAGATTTGGCTGTTTGCCGCATGACTCTCCTGGCCCGATCTGGCTCAATGAATGGAGCGTCAGGGCCCCGAAGCTGAGAAGATTGGGGACCCACTTTCCCAGGGGCCCTTCCCTCCATGATCCGGCTCCCCCTTACACTCCCTATTCTTTTTTTTTTCCCTTGCTCTATGCGATCAAATTGTTGAATGTTCACAATGTTATATTGCTTAGAGGTTGGGCGCACTTCCTCCCCCTGATTTAGCTCGCCCATTATGTTGACCAGAGGGGGATACTCTCAGGCGGAGGAAGAGATGTGAGGGGGCGTTGGGGGCACGCGGTCCCGGGTCGGCCTTTTGCTCCCGGCGGAACGGAGTGGTGCCGCAGGGGTCCCCTGGGGCCGCTTCCCCCCCATCGCTCGGTCTCCAAAAATGAGTGGCGGAGTCCACACCCGTCCCTCCTGAATGTCCAGTCCCCCCGGGGCGGATACCTTACACTATATGGTGCCGGTCTGGGTGTATGGTAGCCTGATTTAGCGTTGGTCTTTTGGTTCTGTGTTCCTTATTCTCTCTTATTATTCGTTTTGTATAAGTTGATTATCAAGTTATTGTCTCACGGAGCTCGGCTCCGCCGTGCTCAGACTAGTTCCCCCATTAGTCTGTTCCTGCAGCGTTCACCTGTTAGTTGATTTTATTCAAGGGATTTTGACCCCCTTGACTTCACCTTACCTACCTCTACCTGTAAGTACATTCCTACCTCTCCCGTATTTGTCTGTGTTGTTGCTCCTCTCTTTTCCTCCTACAACCTCCCCCCCTCCCTCAACCTCCCCCCTGCCTCCCGAAGGGTTACCTCACTAGGATGTCAGACATGACTGATCTCAACATTTTCTCTCTGAATGTTAGGGGCCTCAACGTGCCCGAAAAAAGGAGGATGGTGCTCACAGATCTCCGCAGCCAGAAAATACAGGTGGGTTTCTTCCAGGAGACGCATTTTGCTGAGGGCGGGGCTCCCTCGTTCCGTGATCGCCACTACCCAGTATCGTATCATAGCTACTCCCCAGACAAAAAATCCAGAGGTGTGAGCATTCTGATTCACCGAGCGGTGCCATGGCAGGTGGTGGAGGTGTACGCGGGGGAGGAGGGCCGCCTACTAATGGTCAAGGGCACGCTGGGAGATCAGAAGATCACCCTAGTCAATGTCTATGCCCCGAATCAGGGTCAAGTGGCATTTTTGGAACGGGTCCTGCTGCGGATGGATGACTTTAGGGAGGGGGTCCTGGTGGTGGGAGGTGACTTCAATTTCCACTTGGACCCAGAGGTGGACTCAACCAATCAGAAGTCACACCTGCCCTTCACTGCCCTGCGTAGACTAAAGAAATGCCTACATAGCCACCAACTGGCGGATGTCTGGCGTATTCACCACCCTACCGACAAGGACTACTCCTTCCACTCCTCAGTCCACGACACCTACATGCGCATCGATATGTTTCTAGTTCATCACAGCACCTTACCTTTGGTCGCACACTCAGGGATAGGCAATATTACATACTCAGACCACGCCCCGATCCTCCTCACGCTGAAAATGACCCCACGGGTATCCAGAGGGTGGCAATGGCGTCTGAACGAGACACTAATACAGGACCCGGGGCTTGTCCCGGAGATAGAGCGAGACCTTCGTACCTACTTTGAACTCAACTCCACGCCAGACTGTCTGCCATACACTATTTGGGAGGCCCATAAGACCTATATAAGAGGCACTCTGATTAAACTAGGATCCAGACGGAAACAACAGGGCTTAAGACTTCAATCCAATCTCCTATCCCAGATCCATGGGCTCGAACTCTTACACAAACGACGCCAAGACCCGACCCTACTGTCCCAACTACGCACCCTGCGGGAGTCCCTCCGTAACACATACCTAGACAGGGCCAAAGCCACGCTCTCCAAGTGTCGCAGACACTTCTATGAATATGGCAACCAGTGCAGCCGTTCTTTGGCGCAGGCACTCCGCCAACAGCGCTCCCGGACCTACGTACCCATGGTTAAATCCCCTACTGGTAGGATGTGTCACTTGACAGATGACATCTCCGCCGCGTTTAGAGACTACTACTCAACCCTCTATAATCTCCCGTGCCCCCAGACAGCACAATCCATGACGAACCGGCAACGCCGCATCCGAGCTTATCTGGAAGCCTCTGCCATGCCGGGCTTGACCCCGGAGACCCGAGCCTCCCTGGAGGAGCCGATCTCGGCAATGGAGCTTGAGATTGCCCTTAAACAATCAAACACTGGCAAAGCTCCGGGCCCAGACGGTTTTACCCTCCAGTATTACAAAACGTTTCCCGCCTTGCTGTCATCCCCTATGCTTGCTGCATGGAACTCAGTGCGAGAGGGCAACCCCCTCCCGAGGGATGCCTTATCGGCCCATGTGGTAGTTATCCCCAAGCCTGACAAAGACCCAACGCTATGCCCCAGTTACCGACCGATATCCCTGCTGAATGTGGATACTAAGCTGTTGGCGAAGGTCCTTTCCATGAGATTGCTCCCCCACATCCCAGCTCTAATTCACCCAGACCAGGCGGGATTCGTCCCATCTAGAGAGGCCCGCGACAACACCACCCGCGCCCTCAACATCATTCACTCGGCCATGTCAAAGTCCATCCCGAGCCTTATTTTGTCCACGGACGCCGAGAAGGCTTTTGACAGGGTCGACTGGTCTTTTCTACGTCTCACGCTGGAACACATCGGGATGGGTCAGAGCATGCTAGCGTGGATATCCACGCCGGACTGTCTGCCATACACTATTTGGGAGGCCCATAAGACCTATATAAGAGGCACTCTGATTAAACTAGGATCCAGACGGAAACAACAGGGCTTAAGACTTCAATCCAATCTCCTATCCCAGATCCATGGGCTCGAACTCTTACACAAACGACGCCAAGACCCGACCCTACTGTCCCAACTACGCACCCTGCGGGAGTCCCTCCGTAACACATACCTAGACAGGGCCAAAGCCACGCTCTCCAAGTGTCGCAGACACTTCTATGAATATGGCAACCAGTGCAGCCGTTCTTTGGCGCAGGCACTCCGCCAACAGCGCTCCCGGACCTACGTACCCATGGTTAAATCCCCTACTGGTAGGATGTGTCACTTGACAGATGACATCTCCGCCGCGTTTAGAGACTACTACTCAACCCTCTATAATCTCCCGTGCCCCCAGACAGCACAATCCATGACGAACCGGCAACGCCGCATCCGAGCTTATCTGGAAGCCTCTGCCATGCCGGGCTTGACCCCGGAGACCCGAGCCTCCCTGGAGGAGCCGATCTCGGCAATGGAGCTTGAGATTGCCCTTAAACAATCAAACACTGGCAAAGCTCCGGGCCCAGACGGTTTTACCCTCCAGTATTACAAAACGTTTCCCGCCTTGCTGTCATCCCCTATGCTTGCTGCATGGAATTCAGTGCGAGAGGGCAACCCCCTCCCGAGGGATGCCTTATCGGCCCATGTGGTAGTTATCCCCAAGCCTGACAAAGACCCAACGCTATGCCCCAGTTACCGACCGATATCCCTGCTGAATGTGGATACTAAGCTGTTGGCGAAGGTCCTTTCCATGAGATTGCTCCCCCACATCCCAGCTCTAATTCACCCAGACCAGGCGGGATTCGTCCCATCTAGAGAGGCCCGCGACAACACCACCCGCGCCCTCAACATCATTCACTCGGCCATGTCGAAGTCCATCCCGAGCCTTATTTTGTCCACGGACGCCGAGAAGGCTTTCGACAGGGTCGACTGGTCTTTTCTACGTCTCACGTTGGAACACATCGGGATGGGTCAGAGCATGCTAGCGTGGATTCTGGCATTGTATTCCCACCCGACAGCCAGGGTCTGCGTTAACGGTACACTCTCGTCAGCGTTCACCATATCTAATGGCACCAGACAGGGCTGCCCACTCTCACCCCTCATTTTTATCCTGACCCTTGAACCCCTGCTCCGCACCATTAGAGCACATCCTGATATCCATGGCATTGAGGTGGGGGGACAGGCCCATAAAATAGCAGCATATGCGGATGACCTCCTGTTCTTCATTTCGACACCGGACACGTCCATACCTAATCTACTCCAGGCCCTTCAGCGATACGGCGAGCTATCGAACTACCATATAAACACCCAGAAGTCGGAGGCTCTAAATTTGACTATTCCCCCTCAATTACTAGCGTGCCTACAACAGACCTTTCCTTATCAGTGGTCCTCTACAGCACTCCAATATCTAGGGATAAAGCTTCCACGGAACCTGTCGGACACTTACAACCTCAATTTCCCCCCACTTCTACAAAAGGTCAAAACAGACATTCAAGGATGGGCACGCTCGACATTTTCCTGGACAGGCCGCTGTAATGTCATCAAACAAAATGTCCTTCCGCGGTTCCTATATCTTTTCCAAGCCCTCCCGATCATGGTTCCACGCTCTTTTTTCCGCTCCCTGCAAGCAATGGTGTCCGACTTTATATGGGCCGGCAAGGCCCCACGAATCAAACTGGCGACTCTGAGACGCCCCAAAGCCAAGGGGGGGCTAGCCCTTCCCGACTTCCATTTTTATCACATAGTCTCACACTTGGCCAGGGTCATTGATT
Organism: Nanorana parkeri; assembly: GCF_000935625.1. NCBI lineage: Eukaryota > Metazoa > Chordata > Amphibia > Anura > Dicroglossidae > Nanorana > Nanorana parkeri. The sequence continues at coordinate 69,046 of NW_017308998.1, forward strand.
GGTGCTGTCACGGCGCCACCAAGCCCTGGATACAGGTGGAACAATCTGTGACCAAGATCTCCCTACCTGGTCTAACGTGGTACGAGGGACGCCTACCCCGACTAATTAGAACACACCCGACTATAGGTTCCACTTGGAGGGCAGCCCGATGGGCCTTCATACACAAACAAATATCCCCTGATCCATCCCCTATGCGATCTTGGGGGCTCCGGATTTCCCCCCTGGTCTGGAGGCCGGCCCGTTTCGCCGCCTTCTGGCAGGGGGAAACTTCCTCCAGGGTCCTCACTGGCAAATACATAGAAACTCCCCTGAGGACCCAGATTCTGAAAGTCTCGACACTTGGCGCCTGCACCAACCGTCACACTTTCTCTCCTCACTTCCTCTACCTACCTCCTACACGAAAACAGCCTACACTATTTGAGCAAATCTGCTCTGACAAGGAACCCATAACTAAAACACTCTCTCTATGCTACCAACTAGTGTTGGCTGCAGACCTGGAGACCCCGCTCCGATTCCTTGAGCGATGGGAGGGGGAGCTGGGGATACAATTCTCACAGGAGGAAGGTGCCAAGCTGTTGCGCCACTCCCTGAAGTCATCCATCTGCAATAGATACCAGGAACTGGGATACAAAATCCTAACGAGGTGGTACCGGACCCCTCATAGACTTCACCAGATGTCACGGGCAAATCCGGACATTTGCTGGCGCTGCGGCTCCTCCCCTGCGGATATGCTTCACATCTTCTGGTCCTGCCCATCTCTGACACCTTTCTGGACACAGGTCCGCCTCATTGCGCAAAAATTTACAGATCACACCGTCCCGGATGACCCGGCGTTCTTCCTTCTCCACCATAACCACTTCCCAGTGAAAAGCTACTCCCGCTCGGTTCTGGTGCATTTACTGAATGCAGCCAGAGCATGTATACCTCTTCTATGATATGTATGTCCCCCTCCCTCTCAGGCCTCCACGGTATCCAACTGTTATTCCACCGGTGGATGCTCTGCTACACATTCACGTGCATAGTGATCTCGACTCCACCTGTTCTATATCTATAAGTCTAAATGAAGGGCTACCCAGATGGCCGAGTTTAGTTGATTGTAATGTGTTATTGGTGTTCTCACTAGAATTATTTCAGTTGTATCTGTATGTATACGTACCATGTACATGCTACCTTTGCGACAATAAAGAATTTATAAAAAAAACAAAAAACAAAAAAAACAGCATGAATGGAGGAATCTTCCCTGACATCTATTGTATTCAGGCAAATGGCACGTGCGTCTGTCCGAAAACCCTAACAGTGACTGCAGCTGATTGGATGCAGTCCCAGCTCTGCTGAACTTTTTCAAGTCGGGTGGTTCTGACAAGCCCACACACAGCTCGAATTTTGGCCAAAACAGAAATCTACCAAAATTCAAGACATGCATAACTACATTTAGACAGTTGTTACTGGGGCAAGTGTTTTGGTGGCATCTCAAAATTATGGAGTTACCCTCATTTCCATTTTCTGGGGATATTGGTAATTGAGGGAGTTAGAGGGAGTAAATCTATATAACGGGACACAACTGCAGTAAAAACCCAACAGGGGTTCTAACACCCTCACCACTCTATCTATTCCTTCTTCACAGAATGTTGTAGCTTAATGGAAAAAACATGATAACTGCTCATCTCCTATTATAAATTGGGGGCTTTGCTTGACCCACTACTGCATATGTTCAGTACTCTGTCAATCAGTATAGTGTATTGAAGTTGATGGACATATTTGATCTGTATCTACCACAGGAACATAGGTCACATGGTCACTTGGCTACATTTAGTAGTTTCAATAGCCCCTCTTTTATCCATAAAATCCTAAAGAGTTAGATTAGAGTTTTAGTTTAGTGTCTACTCTTTAGACTGTTTCATTTCTTCTACATTTGCATCTCATACATTGCAGAGGATACAATAATGTTATTGATCTCTGGTAAGAGGTCTCCCAGCAGGGCTGGCAGTATCTTCTATTCTACAGAACTCGGCTTGGAGATCAATGATGTTTTGCATAATGCCTTGTGTGCGCTATGTCTGAAAGATAATGGTTCTGCTTCTTCTGCCAGTAAAAGATATATCACTGTTCATTCTACTGCTTTTATGAGAAGTGTGCTCACCACACACACAAATTAGAGACAGAGGGCAAGCCAATTAGATGAAGACACTACAAAGGCACCTCCACCATGGTACTAATAATATGTATAGGACACGACACGGAAGGTAGCACAGTATCATAATGCTACTGATGAGTAAAATCCCATCTGCTATGTATTATTCGCTCATACAGCTTAGTTTATTATTAGAACTAAAATATCACTACGTATCAATTTGTAATCTGGCCTTAAAGTGACACTAAATTCAGGAGTTAAAACTTAAAAATCCATTCAAGTACATTAACTATTAACAAATCTGTGTATCACTCGGATGTAGATCCTCAAATCATCTCTGAATTCATACCGACACTGTCCATCCTTCTGGAGGGTGGCTTCTTTTGTTCCCCATGGTCCCTGTGTGTGTTGTAAAGAATCCACCGCTCCAAGCTCACGCCTGTGATAGACTACAAACTAAACGTGAGATTGTAGTCCATCACAGGAGTGAGCTGGGAGTAATGGCTTCTTTACAAAACACACAGGAGCCATGGGGAACAAAAGTAGCCACTAGACATGTGCGATTCGTTTCGTTCCGAATCGAAATTCGGACGAATTTTCGGAAATTCGGACATTCGGATGTATCCCAATTACAGACATAACGAATGCAAACGAATCCGAATTTCCATTTCCGAAATTCGGTAGCGGTAGTTCGAACGTTCGTTTCGTTTTCGGTTCATATTCGTTTCTTATTTGTTTCGTTCGTTGGAGCAAAGTGACATTAAAAGAAGGAGAAAAACATTTTTTCCCCCTCAAATGTCACTTTGCTGCAAACGGAGGAACGAAACGAATAAGAAACGAATAAGAACCAAAAACGAAACGAACGTTCGAACTACCGCTACCGAATTTCGTCCGAATCCGAATTGACTTTCACACCCGAATCCCGAAAAACGAAATAACACAAATCCGAATTTAAAACAAAACGAAACTAAACAAATTTTTTGGCAGTGCACATGTCTAGTAGCCACCCTCCAGAAGGAAGGACAGTGTCAGCACCAATTCAGAGATGATTCACGAATAAGATACATTTTTGTTAATAGTTATTGTATTTGAATGCATTTTTAAGATTTAACTCCTGAGTTTAGTGTCACTTTAATGTTTAGAAAATAGTCATTTTTTCAAAATTATTTTTGTACAGAATTTGAATTGCTTTGGCAGCTTATTCAAAATGCACACAACTCTCAACTACACTAGCCCAATGAAGACATTGGTTTAAAACTTCGGTTCTCAACTGGTGGGTCGTGACCCAAAAGTGGGTCATGACCCTGTGTTCAGTGGGTCGCGCGCATGCCTTCCACTTTTGCAGGTGAGAGACTTCTCAGCCTTCTGCTAGAGCAGCACTATCAGTTCTCTTGCCAAGCGACCATTCAAAATATGCTGCCCAGCGCCGAGTGTCAGCTTGAGGTGGGGTGGGCTGCGGGTATGGCCACGAGGGAGCTCCATCCATACATGCATTGCTTACAGCTTTCTCACGTGTCCTGTAGATATGCCTGGACCGGAGTGACGTCACATTCTGGCTCCCGACACCCCTACAGGGTGCACAAGGAAGCTGTAAAAGCAATGCACGCATGGAAGGAGCTCCGTCACAGCACAGCAGCCCACATTGGACCCCAGGCTGAGGGTCCACACCAGTTCTCAGAAGGTAGGGAGACTGGGTGGATCTTAAAAAAAAAATTACATTTTGGTGTGCGTGTGTGAGAATGTTTGTGTGTGAGATTGTGTACAGTATGTATGTTTTTGTGCCACGGCAGTGAGATCTTTTCAAAGTGGTCACAGACAGGAATAGAAGCATGGCAGGGGATCAAACCATCACTCACTGCAATGAAGAATTATAAAAACAAATTTGTATAGCGTTTCACATAGCAGAAAAAAGGACATAAAAAGAAAGGGAATATTTCGCTAGGATATCATACTCTCTTTGTTTCTCTTTCATTATGTGAATACAATATATAACAAATACGTTTCATGCAAAAAATATGTGAACATAAAATATTTACTTGTCTTTATAATTACAAGAACTGTGTCACAGAAAATTGCTTGTCGAGAGCTTGGTTTTGTTCCTTTTATCTTCTTTGTCACAATTGTAGCTGCTATCACTTCCATTTTAATTGCACTGTGCAGAGCAACATCATCTAAATTACTTTTCCAGGAAAATATTGAGCTTTTAGAGTGAAAATAAAACGAGTATTTATAAATATTTTCCATGCCATTATGTATTATGTTCTTTTCCGCCTATAAGCCATAATACCCGCTCAACTGTTAGATTTAATGGCAGGACTTGTAATACACTCTGATGTTATCAGTTTTCAGAAATGTGACCAGTATTGATTTTTTTCCAGTCTATTTCTAGTTGCTTCAAAATAGATCATGAAATACCTCTCTGCTGCAATGGTGTTAAACGACTCCTTAACCCTTTCGCTGCCAAGGACGTACGTCGTACGGAGCTACAAAAGTGCTTCCAGCTGGCCAGCTCAGTACGTCGTACGGACCTGGCATTTACAGTTCTACTATAAGCTGATGGTCAGCAGACTGTCCCCTTTAAATTAATAGCTGTCATCAGCGGCTCACAAGCCGCTGATGACTGCTAATTTTAAAAATACCGGGCACCGCTTTTTTTAATGTATTTTTTTCTTTAAAAAAAAAAATTAAATTAACTGTGGCAGCGCATGGCAAAGCTTTACTCCCTCAGCCCCTGTTCCCGACCACTGCTCGTTATTGTCACAGGAGAACGAGCACAGGGCTGTGCTAGAACTTCTGTGTTGGAGGTGACAGGGTCAATAAAGAGTACCCGTCACCTCCAAATGCAGATGCAACAAGGTTAAGGGAAAAAAAGTAAAAAATAATAACTAATTAAAAATGTAAAAAAATTAAAAAGGCTATAAAAGTTAAAATAAAATAAAATGGAAATTAAAAATGTTTACAAATGAAATAAAAAAATGAAAACCAGCCCCGCTGCCCCCCTCATCTGCATGCGAATAAACGCGCAGTGTTTTCAACCGCGATTGTGTGCAACCGCTTGGGCAGGGTGGTATTGCGGTGGGAAACCACGCAATCTGCCTGACACGACTGGGGTGCCATTAGAAAATAATGGCACTGGCAGCGCAATCGGCGGTGGTGTGCAATCCATGACCGCCTGGTCATCATGCACCAAACCGAGCGGATGGCTGGGCGGTCACGGAATCGCACACCACCGCTGATCGCGTTGGCAGTGCCATTATTTTCTAATGGCACTCAATTCACACCAATCAGATCGCACAATCCTGTTGCTGGCGAGTTGTCACCAGTGACAGCATCTCTGGTCTGCCCTTAAAGCAGACAATTCATTACATTTTATCCTGAAAGCCACTATATTATTAAGACTGCTAATCGTTCATACATACATTTTGTCTGGTCCTGACTCCATATGCTATGTTTTAACCTTATGATGTCACAAGTACAGGTATCTCTCTCCAGATAATAAAGTAGCAAGGAGGAATTTGGGAATGTTTCCAGACTTTTCATAGAAAGCTAATGAAGTGAAGTATACATCATATGTCATTTTACCCTTAATCAAGTAGGGAGCATCTTGGTCACATCTAAATAGTTAACGGATATTTAAAAATTACACCAGACCACAACTAGGCACAATGGAAAGCTGACCGATAAACTTAGCCATGTCCTTTCTATTTGTGAGAGAGATAAGTAGGGAATGCTGATACTGTGAGCACACAAGTCAACATGATTTCTGAAAGAAATGGATGTCTATAGTAGTCAAACCCACCAGGTAGTCGGTTACAAAGCTAAAAGCCAGAAAAAGGAGAGATATAATTGTATTGTATCTGTCATTATATAGCAGACAACATGCTGCACAGGAGGATGGTTTTGTTCACTTCTTTACATATTATTTGCTAAATAACAAAATAAATGTAAGAAGCAATATCTGAAGAAAAAAAAAAAAAAAGATGACGCAGACACGTAATATATTTTATATAGCATTTTATTGTTATGACGAAATAATTTCACATAACACATGTACTTTTATATGTTACTGGTTGTTTATGTCATTGGCATTTAGAAAAAAAACCTATAACATTTAAAATATAAATTGAAAAGCTGTGCACTGTTTTCCATTCATTGCACTGCATATACCGTAATATAGAAATGTGCAGTGCGCAAGCATCCTGAATTGTTTCATATTATCCAATTATGATCATATTATGGTATAAAAGAATAAACTGACCTTAGAATTCATTTATAAAGAGTAAATACCATAAATTAGGGTTATGGAACCATAGATATACAATATTATTCCACTATAGAACAATAAAGATATCAGAAATCATGGTTACAAGTTACTGGAACTTACATATGAAAGTAGTTTAAAGGAGGACTGCATTGTTGTTTCCAGTTCTGTGTAAAACGGCTCCCATTCCAAACAAGTGGAGATTTGTGATTGGTTGTTTGCACCAGACAGTAACTCAATGGAGTAGACAGGTCAAGTAATGACTTGATTTATTTAGATTTTTTTTAGAAATTACTTTATAATCTGAGCAGGATATTTGATCCAATTGAAAGGCAGGTAAATAAATGGTTAAAAAAAAAACCCTTCATAAAATACACACTTTGCATGCACCAATAGGGGACGTGTCTGTGTTACCTGAGGAAATTATTATTTTTACTTAAAAAAGTACTTCTTGCCATAATTAAATAAAATATGATACTATTAAGTACATACTGAAATGACCATTTACATGAATCTGGTCAATTTCACATAAATATGTAAAAAAAAATTCATACAATTGCTATATTTGGCTAAATTATCAAGACAACCGAATTTAAGTCGCCTTCTACACCGACCCTTGATTGTCCATGCCAGGCCGCCAATGTTCAATGCACATACTCATGTAGCCTGATGTCTTGTTTGTACTTTTTGTACCCTTCTTGAGTTTTGATACTGAATGTTATGAAACCTGTTAAAAATGCTAATAAAACTGATTCAACACTAAATTATCAAGACAGGCGATCACTTATGAATTAAGTCAGATACTCAGTTCAGTTCGAGTCATAATTGTGGTGTAAGTTTTCCAATGGGTCTGGTAATGAAAGCAATTCGATGGCTGGAATAACCGTCTGAGATGTTCTGCTTAAAATTAAATGAAGCTATTTTTAAAAGCCTATTTGGCAATAAAATATAAGCAGACTCACTCAGCCAAGATCAAGATCTTATGTCGCCTGGGCATGTTCTCTAATAGCAGTTATCTCTACAATATCAACTGAGCTACTTTATTTAGCATCTCTTGACCTTGGGGTTAGGGTCGACCTCGAGTTCGGCCTGAATTCAAGTAATTTGCCGTTTGGGAAAATGGCAAACTAATGTGACCGCTGGCTACCACAGCAATCAATTATCAATCATGTAATTCCTCGACTTTTGATCTGTGGTCAGGTGGCTTAGTATGGCCAATAAAGTGGGTTTTCTTATGTGCCATCCCCCGTCTATAAAAGTCAGGGTTTTCAGCAGCCTGATGTCAGTGTACGTGGAAATAGGCTTGGATTACTTAGGCACACACTCCTCTTCCTCACTCGAACCCTTTCCACCTCACTCCACAAGAATCTCCATCTGCACTAACTGTAACAGTCTTAAGCCATAGGGATGAAAATCTGACAAGGGTTTTGAAAGGCTTACCTTAAAAGGCACATCAAAGCAGGGAAGAGGATCAGCATGGGGCTATGCAGAGTAGGGCCAATAATGGGCTTAAACCTTGCTGTAAGTCTCCTAATCCCACCCCACCATCTACAGCAGCATCCCTGACCAGGTAGGTGTCTCTTCCCCAGTTGCTGGAGCGCAAGAAAAATGTGTCACCCAATCACCCCCATGCCTCAATGCTAGCTTAGCAACACTACTGGCTTCAAAGCTGCAACTGCTCCAGCCTGTGGAGTCTGCACCCTTTAATTACACTGTGGCTTGTGCTGCACTAAAGTGGCAGATGCGCAGATGCCATTTTATCACCCAGAAAGTCATCCCTGCCCTCCATCAGCATGTAAAAGATAATGTCCCCACATGGCTGGACCATGCAGTCAGTGCAGGGTCCACATGACCACAGACATGTGGTCCAGCAAGCATTGGAAGGGATGTTACAACTTTTTTATGGAGCAGTAGGTTCATTTTTCCAGTGGCTGGGAAGAAGCAGGATGGGGCACAGCGCTGGAGCTGGTGGTTTCAACTCGTGTTCAGTCACCTTTACCCCCTTCTCTTCAATGCCCTCATTCCATAACTTGTCAGAACCAATAATCCTCCCCAAGCAACCAACCTATGTAATGACCCAGGAAAAATGCTGCCATGCTGTGTTGTAGCTGGTATGCCTGGGAGACAGGAATCACACTGGGCCAGATATTTTATCAGCTCCTCAAGGGCAGGCTAAGAGGTGGCTGACACTACACCATCTTGTGCCAGGTAAAGCCGTTCACATGCATGCCTTGCCTGGCACACATCCTGAACATGGTGGTGCAGTGGTTCCTACTTGGGTAACCTGGCCTCCAAGATGTCCTGTGGTGGCCAGAAGAGTGTGCCATCAAACCAAGTGAGTGTTCAAAATCATCAAACCCAGTGAGTGTTCCCCTAAACAAAAGGCAGCAGCAACACCAGCTGCCTGCCAACAGCCTGATTATGATACACCTATAACACTGGAACTCAACATTGGCCATACTGCAGCAGCACGCTGACAAGTATTTGTGCGAATATGGGATGAGGAAAGACACTGGGGATCTTGGGTTCTTTTCACCATGTCAGTGGCTCCTGATTCAGGATGAATGTAGCATCTTCCAACCATTCGAAGTGGTGACCAGAATTGTAAGCTGTGACGAGGCAGGGATTAGTGACACAATGATTCTGGTGTTCCTGCTGGAGCACACACTGCATTATATAATATACCAGGCACTGGAGGCATGGCAGCAGGATGAAGAGGAGGAGGAGGACTCCGATGTCTTAGGGCCTGTGAGATCCATTCATAACCGACTCCATCTCTGTAAGGCAGCAACAGGCAGACGAGGCGTTTGAAGAAGGAAGGAGGGTCGGAAGGCTGGCGGTGAGGATAGGCGGAGGACATGAAGCAGGCTTCCAGGGTTACATTTCGCCCCTCCCAAACCCCAGGAGTTGTACATGGGTGGGTTGAGATCTTTGAGAACAGTGTCCTCAGGAATACTGAGGACTTGGGGTCCTCTTCCGCAGACAAATTGTGGTGAATGGGCTTTTTCGTGCTGAAGGACTTTCACAAGGACCCCAGGATTTGGGCCATGAAAAAGGGGGACCTTTACTGGTTGGCCACCCTTTTGGATCCCCAACACAAGGGGAAAATACCAGATCTTATGCTGCCATCCCAAAGGGAGCAGAAAATGTGCCACTTAGAAGTGCTGTGGAAGAACCTCTTGGCTGCCTTTCAACATGCCTCCAATCTTTAGGTCACCAAAAGGAGCAGCTGTGGTGGTGGCTGCCTCAGCGAGGCTTTAAAGTTGTTTTTCAGAACCCATCAGCAAGGTCTGGCTGCTGAGAGCAGTCACAGGCAGTGCCTAAACTATATGATCTCAGATTACCTGGGGTCCACGATAGATTTGGGTAAAGCTTGCCCAAGTATGTAATTCAGCTGTTGGCTTGCCCTGTGGCCCGTGTGCTGTCAGAGAGGCTATTCAGTGCAGTAGGTGATTATGTTACAGAGACACAAGCCGCTGTCTCCTGACAGCACAGTTTTATAAAAAAATGAAACAGCAATGAGTCCAAAACCCCTGCAGTTGGCGTTAAAGAATACATTTTTGCTTGGAATCTGGGTCCAAAAAGATAATGCCTTACCACATTACCATCTCCTATCACCACTGCTGACCCACCACCATTTCCACCTCCTGCCACCATTACCAGCTTTTTTCCTACATTCTGATTGGTTAGATCTAGAGGTGCACTGAAATTAAATTTTGAAACCGAAAATAAAATAATTTTCAGGCTGAAACCGAAAATAATTTTTTTCTAACCTTTTTAATTTTAAAAAAATATTTATTTTTTTCTAAACTTTTTATATTTATTTTTTAATAAATATTTTTTTTTTTTACTTTATTGTCGGTGGCTCTGGGAAATATCAGGGGTCTAAACAGACCCCTGATTATTCCCTTTTAAAATAGAAAAAGAGATTGAGATCAGCTAATCGCTCACTGCTTGTACCTGCTTTCCATTCGGACTCGCTGTCACAGGAGGCTGAGCCGGCGGCCTGGCCTGGCCTCCTGTGACAGCTGACAGCACCACACCGCTTTCCATCCTGATCTGTCACAGAAGGCTGAGCAGGGTGGTGCGGGAGGAGAGCTCGGGCTCCTGTGACTTTGTGGCTCAAAGCGTTCTCCTTCCCGTCCTGCTCGACTGCCTGAACATTTCTCCCCTCCACGCTGGATGCTGCGCTCTGTCCCCTGCTCCAACAGGGGGAAAAAATTCCTTCCTGATACCCTAAGGCAATCAGATATTGCCTGGATCAACAATCTCTGATGATTAATATACCTATAAGAACTCAATATTCAGTAATCTGTGCATTAAGGAATACATCCAGATTTATTTTTAAACAATTAACCGAGCTCGCTAGAACTAGCTCCTGGGGAAGTCTATTCCACATTTTCACAGCTCTAACTGTGAAGAATAATTTCTGTATGCAAAAGGTTAAACCTCTTTTCCTCCAGATGCAAAGAGTGCCTCCTTGTCCTTTGCAGTGACCTTAAAGTGAATAATTTGGCACCAAGCTCACTATATGGACCATTTATGTATCTATACATGGTGATCATGTCCCCCCTTAATCGTCTCTTCTCCAGAGAGAACAAATTCAGGTCAGCTAATCTTTCCTCATAGCTGAGCTCCTCCATGCCTCTTATGAGTTTAGTTGCCCTTCGCTGCACTTTCTCCAGTTCCACAACATCCCCCCTGTAAACTAGTGCCCAAAACTGAACTGCATATTCCAGATGAGGTCTATGATGTATAGATCTCATTGTTCCATTCTGTATTGAAAATTTTGTTTGTAAAATAAACATTTTATTCACGGTAAATAGTAAATAAAAATAAGTCTAAAAATCAGGTAAACACAAGTTTAAAAATGTAGAAAATATAAAATTGTACAATACAAAGCCATTATAGTTTCCCTTGAATTCACATAGGTAACATTTTAGCTTTGGGGAGATGCAATGAATACAAGACTTAATAATGTATCCTTATCTACACTTTTGCAAGAAACGATTTAGCCTCTTATGTCCTATAACATTTTCCCATATCAATCCCATTTTAGATGTCCCCAATTGTGTCAGTGAATATGCCTGCACTCAGGAAGCTTGATGGTTTACTGTGTTAAAGCCTAACAGCAGCCATGTTTTCTAGTTTTGGATAGAGGGTGGAAGATTTTACATTTCTGTAAAATTTTTATTTTTATTTTCTACCTCACTGGAGAGATTTTCTCTCACTTGTCTCTGTGATACCAAGAAAGGAAATGTGAAACGTGATTGTCACCAGGACAGGAAGGCACAGACAGCAATAAAATCATTGTTAGAAGCTTTAACACATTTCCATGCTACTAAAATATGTTCTTATATTATAATATAATAAGTTATTATATTATAATAATTATAACATAATATGTTTTTAGTCTGTGTCCCTGTTAGGGAGTTTTCCCCAAAAATGACACAGAGGGAAATAAAGATATATCAGAAGCTCTACTAAAAATACAATAAAAAGTTTTGGCTAGAGTTGGTCTTTAATAACCCCCTAACCCAAAAATGCCCAAATCATTAGTTAAAATATACTCTGTAATAATGTTTTATAGTTCCCTTGTAGGCAAAAAAAATGATGAGTCTTTCGGGTTCAACCAATTTATATGGGTTTTAATTGTATTTAAACAGCATCTCCTTTGCTAACTATGTGCAAAGACTTGAAAACAGAAGTATTAAGTAAGGCAGTGTACTGAAGGACACAGAGACATGCCTATCCTTGGGACTTTGCCTTTTGTAATTTCTTGCGTTTATATGGTTATACTTTAAATCCCAGCGGTAAGCGAGCTTTGGATAATAGCTCTGCAGGGCTGATGTACACTGTTGATTAGAATTCTAAGTCTGAATTCTTATTACCAAGGGATGACTTTTTTTGCCAAGGGCGGCTCATGTCCCAAATGAGATACTGTCTTTTCATCAGAAAACAAAGTTAGTGGCAATATCGCAGAGAGAAAGAGTAAAACCTAAATGTTTACAACAGCCTAAGGTAGTGATTGCTTATACGTCCTATTACCTCCATCTTTTAATTTAATAACATGAGACAAAGATGAAGTGTAAACAATATCTGCTAGCTAACTGGATATTATTTTAGTAGTCTAGGAAAGAGACACAAAAAACACATCTCAGAACACTAATACCATCTAATACTTCTCCTGCCCTAAATGCTATACCAATATCTTTGAGTTCATGTGGTTAATCAATGCAAATGTGAAGCTCCAGACTAATGCACTTAAAGTAGAACTGAAGCCAAAACTTTTTTTTTTTTTTAGCTTTGGATAGAGTATGGTAGCTTTTATGTCCCATTGGGGAGACTTCCCTGCACTTCCTCTTCAATAGCCACAACAAGATGTGAGAGGAAAATCCCCCAACATGAGGGAAATCCTTAGTAGTCAGAAGGACCACCAGAACTAATGATCCCATTGGATGACTTACCATCTATTCCTGTTCTGGTGACAACCCAAAATTTGGGCTTTCATTTCACTGAAAACGTTCACCAGGACACGCAAAGGGGGTGAATCTCCCTAATGGGCACACAGACAGCAATGCAAACCTGATCTTCTAATCTTTCTCTACTCTATCCAGTTGCACTTTATAAGATGATAATATGTCATCATCCATGCATATAATTGCATCATCATGTGCAAGTCTCTTATGGTAAAGCCACAGATTCATGTGCATGAAGAAATTGAGGAACTCAGACCCCATTATACAGGGAGTTAAAGTAGACCTTTAGACTGGGTTCACACCATTTTCCGTAGCAGATCTGCACCAGATCTGGAATGCAGCGCATTGCGTTTTTACCGTGATTTTGCCGCGTTTGCAAATGTATTAATTTGTTTAGCTTAAAATGGTCTTGCAGGTGCGTTCGATGCGTTTTTGATGGATTTCTATGCGTTCTAGTGCATTCTGGGCCAGACAAAATGACACATGCAGTATTGTTCTGGTCTGGTTTGGAACGGACTGCGCTGGTGGGAACACAGGCCAGAAATAGCATAGGGATACATTGTGATGCATTTTGGGTCTGGAAACAGTCTGGTCTGGTGGTAATCTTGATGTGGTGTGAATGGGCCCTTACCCCATTTTACTACAAATCACATCAGTATGCAGGTCTACATGCTTATACGATATCAGTTTACATTAATTAGTTTAAAATGTTTTGCTTTTACTTACAGTTAGTCTTCCACTTCCTGGTTGAGTAAGGCACTGGTGATGTAGCCCTAACCTCACAGCTCCTGGGAAGGCTACATCACCAGTGTCTTCCTAGGAAATCTCATCTGTAACTGCAAAATCTCACGTGATCTCAGGGGAAAGGCATTTTTTTGCCCTGAGATGATGTGCATGGCCACATGTTCCAGGAAGCCGACCCAAAGTTTCAGCAAGTAAAGGGAAATGGATTCATCTGCCCTTAGTAAAAATGGCCATCGTAAGAAGAATGGGAAGGAAAAGAATAAGATATACAAAGAATAGAACACTGGCAATTATCTAGAAGTATCTGTTTGTAGATTGTCATTACTAAGCACTTCTAAAGGTGCCTTTGTTGTGATTTTTAGGATAAGGGTTAAGTTCTTCTTTAAGGAGGCTTTACAAAGCCAGCAGGGCCCAAGCTGCAGCTTCTGCATTCCATGTCTTTACCAATGACTTCGACTACTGTTCTGTCCATTAATATATAGAGTTGTATTCCACAATGATGTGTGGGTTTGTGGCAGCAATAAAGGCACAAATAATTCTCTCTGGGCTTCTAAATGCCTACCATGTACCATAGGCTCTGAATGGTTTAGTGTATTAATTAATGCCATGAAAGGGGGAGGAGCATATGTGTTTTAAAGCTGAACTCCAGCATAAGCAAATATTGTCTATAGAGGAAGAATGTATATTCTTACTGTAATCTTTGTGCGCTTTGTGTAATCTGCAAGTAATCAAGTATTAAACTTTGCCTCTGTGCAGGAGCTTCCTGTAATAAAGACCAGTCACTGCTGCTCTTTCTCCTTGTGCAGGGTGACTGGTCTTGTATCTGCCCCAATTTGTCATTTTCTGCAGGCAGATTGTCAGGGTGGAAACCTGCTGGGTCATTCCCTCAGCTCTGCTCACTGCACAGGCTATATGCAGCAAAGTAATGACCTTATCACAATTTTTACAGGATAATTATCTGGATTTGCAAATGCATTTGTTGCATATTTGTATCTTTTATTCTACCATCACTGCTACTATATGATATATTTTTTAGTTCTGTGATTTTAATGGGGATATATATATATATA
>NW_017308998.1:83788-97659 GCF_000935625.1 Nanorana parkeri
ATATATATATATATATATATATATATATATCATACACACATACATACATATAGTGCATATACGTAGTCACCAACTGCACCAGAAATATGCATAACTAACATGGTGGGAGTCACAGGTGATGTTCCTAAGCACATTCATCTTGTATATCCTATATCCTTTGGTTGCAGCTGATCATCATTGGGCAAATACCATACAGCATGTTTCTATATTCCAGCAGTAGAAACATTTATTATAGGAGATGGTGCATTTGTTCATTGGTCAATGCAAGCTTTTAAGCTACTTATCACCAAAAATGACAAAGCTTAAAATTACTCTTACTGCTTCACATGTTGTATACTACTTTGTTTAATATAATTGCAATTCAGCTAAATTGGATCACTTTATACAATTGCCAGTAGATCATTCACTGGT
Organism: Nanorana parkeri; assembly: GCF_000935625.1. Lineage (NCBI taxonomy): Eukaryota > Metazoa > Chordata > Amphibia > Anura > Dicroglossidae > Nanorana > Nanorana parkeri. The sequence goes on from NW_017308998.1 coordinate 84,200, forward strand.
TCTGTTATAATTGCTTATCTTCTGTAGAATGAGCTCACACTGAAGTAATAAGGTAAAATGGTCATTTGTCGATTCTCAATAAATAATTTAATCGCGGTCTATTTTTCTTAGCTTAAAATTCCTTATTATTCTCAGCGGGTTTTGCAGATTCTGCTTTATTTTAAAGCTGGGTATTTGATGTATAATTGAAAATCAAACATTCACATTTGCATCAAAGCTATCTTAAAACTGTCTTTGATCATTTATTTCCCTAAATGGATTTAACACTCCTAACAAAAAATGCTCTATTAAAGCAATAACTGGATGAATAAATGTAATAGATCAGCAGAGAAAGAAAGAGCACAATGGAACAATGTTTTAACATACCCATTTAGAACAGCATAATTTGTAATGTACATATCACATCCCCATGTGATTCAAAGCAGCAGATGCCTTCATATATTTTAAATCAACTAGGCAATGCTCATCACATTACAATCTGAAATAGATTGTCAAGATGGGCCTTTATTTTATACATTTTAATAGATATAAAGAAGATTCTACATGTTAAATCTGACTTAAATGTGCATGGCCAACTTTACAGACAGGCTAAGCATGTCTTGTCATATAGGGATCCTTTTAAAGGGTGTACCTGTATAAAAAAGATCATATAAACAGTACAAAAACAGATATGAAAATATCAGGGTGAAAACGTAAAATAAAAATTATAAATGGACCCATAACCATTATTATTATTAATACAACTGTACAATACAATTAATATAATTTTTACATGACACAGAGAAGGGCATAAAAAGCAGAAAAGCACTATATATATAGTAAGAAAGTAGTTAAGCCGTATTAGTCCAGTTGGACCTGGGAGTGAGAAGTGCATCCTGATAACCAAAAGACAGAACAAATTAACATAGGATGACCAATAAACCTTAAACAGATCAGAGATATATGACATGCATGAATATTATGATTTTCTCTATAGTCATAAAAAGTTCTGGTAGTTGGTCAGGAAGCCAGAATCCACATTAAGTCCCTCCTTTATGGTGTTAAAATGTATAATCATTTTCATCTCAAATATTTTCCTTTCATGAGAGTTTTTGAAATTCCCTTTCAGTACTTTAATTTTGAGGTTTTGGATGGTAGAAGGAGGGACTTCATGTTGATTCTGGCTTCCTGACAAACTCTGGTCTGTTTAGGGTTTATTGGTCATCCTATGTTTATTTGTTCTGTCTTTTGGTTATCAGGATGCAGTTCTCACTCCCAGGTCCAACATTTAGAACACCCTGTGCATGAGGGCTTACAATCTAAAGGGAGGGGCAAGTGATACAAGGGATCGCCTAAAGTCAGAGTGGGAGATAGACGGACAGGTTGAGGTAAAGAGTTTCAGAGGATGGGAGAGACTCTAGAGAAGTCCTGGAGGTGAGCATGGGAGGAGTTGACAAGGGAGGTGGAAAGCAGGAGGTCTTTGGAAGAGCGGAGGGGACGGTTAGGGTAATACTTGAGGCAAGGTTTGAAGGGGCAGAGTTGTGGATGGCTTTGTAAGTGGCTGTTAATATTTAGAATGTTATCCTTTGGGCTATTGGAAGCCAGTGGAAGGATTGACAGAGGGGGTTGCAGACACTGAGCAGTTGGTTAGGTGGATGAGTCTAGCAGCAGCATTCATGATAGACTGAAGGAGGGATAGCCTGTGTAGAGGTAGGCCAATCAGGCGAAGGCGACAGGATTTGGATAGTGATTGGATGTTGGAAAGAAAGGTGAGGTCGAAGTCAAGGATGACACTTAGGACCTTGGCATGGGGGGAGGGTTGGATAGTTGTGTTATCAATCTCAAGGGAAAAGTTGGGGGAAGGTCCCAGGCCGGAGGAAATATCATGAGCTCAGTTTTTGAATGGTTGAGTTTTAAGAAGTGAATTCTTCAAATCAAAGTCCCCTCATTCAAAACAGAAGCACTTTTTTTGCATAAGAGCCCCCCTTTACACTGGGATCCCCCTCCGTTCACATCTTAATTCTCTATTTCACATCAAAGCCCCCCTTCACATCAGAGTCCTATTATCAAACCAGGAGCCACTGGTGCAGCAGCATGACAGAGGGCAGGAGGAGGCCTAAACAGAGGCAGATTTCCATCTTTTTCTGAATGGATCCCACCTTCTATGTATTAGCGTAATTTGTTTCCATGGTGCTGGTGGAAACATTTCAAAGCTGCCCTGAGGAAGCCAGAAGGCACCCCAGGGTGCAACGGCACCCTGGTTAAGAAAGGCTGGTTTCAGGGGCTGAACTAGAAATCACAGAGCCCCATAGCAAAATTTTGTATGGGGCCCCCCACCAAAAAAAGTACCTGCCTCCAGAACACATTCCTGTGCCTGCGCTGCCTCAGTCTCCTTCTCTTCAGCTCTGCTCCTGCCGGCTCTCACGTCAGAGTCAGCGTCCACCATCAGGGTGCCCGGCCTCCACCACAGCCACCGCCACCGGGCCCCAGCTTTCTCCTTGTGGCCTACCTTCATGGGAGACTGGGAAATTTTAAACCAGCTATACTTTGGGAGTACATATAATTTCTCTTCCCAAACAATTGCACAACACACATAAGGGCCCATTCACTGAAACTGGAGAAAAGATAACGCACACAAAACTGGCTTTAATGCCAACTAGAATGCATCAAGTTTCATCCTTCACTTTATGGAAAATAACTCTTTCTTCTTGTTTTGATTAATTTCATAGTGCTGATGACTGAAGAATAAATAGTGAATTAGACCAAATAATGTAATTAATGAAAATGTTGATGCTTATTATTTCTGACAACCATTATTGTTCCATTGCTTTTGTCACATACAATTCTGCCATAACAATTACTTTATCTACCAAACAATTAACATGCGCTGGCCTATATTTTGTGTATTTCCAGTTTTCAGGATATACATAAGCTGTCTACCAACCATTTATCTTTTCTATATTTCAAACCATTTCTGAAAATAAATGTATTCTCCGACATGTCATACTTTGGCATTAAAGCGCAGGGAATTGGTGAAAGTAGGTTATTTGTAGAGGTGCCATGTTTTTAGAAGTAAGGAGCAGTAGGCATGAAAATACTTTAAAAAAAAAAAAGATAGATGTAGAATACTAAGTATATCCGCCTGGTATGCCAAGTCTGTGAAGGTTCTCATTTATCCAGGTCATGGTATATCTGTAAAAACATAAGTCAGGGCAACTGGACTTGCTGTATTTTTCTTGAAGACCTTTCACTGGTCATCCGACCAGCTTTCTCAATTCAGAATGACTTGTACAAAGAATTTGTAGAGAAAAATTCCCAGAGAATTATTGTACAAGTCATTCTGAATGGAGAAAGCTGGTTGGATGACCAGTGAAACGTCTTCAAGAAAAATACAGCCCAGTCCAGTTGCCTTGTCTTATTTTTTTTTTACAGATATTTGTATACTGAGGTAACCACCAAACAACAACAATATACAAAACCTATGCAGGAAACTAAAGAACAAACACAATAACAAATCAAGACGTACAATGAAAAACAATCCATAAACAGCCTATTAATATGGGACATTGCTGGTGGCCCACGGGAGCACAATGGTTACTCCACCAGGCAAAAAAGTCAGCAGAGAGATAGGAGAGATCTATGACACACAGTATATATTGCACAGCAGTATCTACAGAATGTCAAATATGGCCAATCAGATTCAGGTCCCATGTACAATGTAGCCTTAAAAAAACAAGCTCCTCCCCCCATCCCCCATAAAATGGCCTTTTTTGCACATTGTAATGCATGTTGACGGGGCTGAAACAAGGGGGCAGGAGGGGCAGCTGGGATGGGTTCATAGTTATCATATGGTAAGTGGGCTGAGGAGGAGACAGCTGCAGTGTCCTCTCCCTGTTGCCAGGGCTGCAGAATGGTGGCATGCATTCTGTGCCTCAACACTAAACGTTCCATTACTAGGCACTGCTCCATAAAGCATCAGGAGAGGGCATTGTATATCATTGATGCAGAGTGCTAATGGCAGGCCAGCTGCTCCAGGCACCCACTGGGGAGTGAAGTCACGTACTTCCTCCCCCATGACATGCCCAGGAAGAGCAAAAAGTTTCATTTTAATAGCAAGTCTAAATTAAGGGAAGAATATCTGCTGCAATCAGCCCCCCCTGTGCACCCCCAGGCCCCTAAGAGCCTCTAGCCAGTAGACAATCCCCTGATCTCCTACAGTGTCCCTCAACCTCCCACAGAGCCTTCAGCCCCTTCCAAACTTCCACAGTGATCCCCAACCTCCCAAGGTACCTCCAAACTTCTCACAGTGCCCATTAGCCTGGAGTGCACAAACAAAACCCCGCCCACAGCCTGCTGCAGAGCCTCCAGCTTCCCACAGTGCACCCAGCCTGCTGCAGAGCCTTTATCACCCCATAGTACCCACAATTTACAACAATGTCCCACAGTTCAACGCAACTTCCCATATTGCCCCTGGCCCCTAGAGTGCCCTCCGGTCTCCCAAAGTGACACCCAGCTCCATCCAAAGCCTTCCAGCCCCATCCAGAGCCTCTGGTGCACTTTAAGGCCCCCTATATTTTTCCTCCCTCTGACACCAATGTCCAGGCATCTTTTCCTCCTTCTGACCACTTATGCCAGAGCCTTCTTCCTTCTGCTGACCCCAAACAGGGTTGGGACAAGAATGGGGTGCAGGAAAGGCAGCTGTGAGTGAATTCTGTTTTCAAGTAAACCTGTTATATTTTAAAATGTTTAAAATATTTTCTTGTCTTGAAAAGACACTGACTCATGTATAATAAACTGAGGGGGAGGGAGGGGGAGTTTGGCATCTTTGCCCTGGGCACTGGGTGATCTTGTCGCAGCACTGCACATTTTTTACATTTTGGATGCACATGCATTTGTGAGTCCGTGAATGCTGAGTCTCTTTTTAGTGGCACAGGAGGAAACAGGATGTAAGAGTCTGTCCTTACAAACAAGAACTTCAAACGCATCTCTGGCCTCTGGTGAAATCGTGGGGAGTGCAGTTACTGAAAAGAGTTTAGCATGCATTTTAATGTATATTTATTTTACTGCAGTAACATTTATGTGTGTTAAAAATGCATTTATTATAGCATGAAAAGGTGCAAAAAGATACCCAAAATATATTGCAACATGCAAACATTGCACATCAACATGCATGTTGACATGCAGCATTTTTAGAAAGTGTGAATGGGGTCTAATAACAGGCCTACTACACTTTGCTGAACAATGATAACTACAGAATCCCCTGAAGAAGTGGTGTATAAGACAAAACTTGGGTCAGGATATGTTACTACTTTAACCTCTTGCTGTCCGCCAAGTAGAAAAAAAACGGACGGACGGCACTGCTATATCTGCGGGTTGCCGTCTCCAGGCGGCAATTTTTTTCTGCTCGCGCGCGCCCCCTAGCGGGCACGCACGGGCAGAAAAGACCCGACATGCAAGCGCAGTCTGCACTATTTTTCCATTTGCTGCCTTGAAGATCTAAAGGGCTTGGGCATACGCCCTAGGGGTGTGTCAGCTGGGGTAAGGAGAGCACCAGTGTAATTACTGGAGGAGGAGTAGTGTGAGCTCATATCCCGGGAGGGTCACATGAATGCAAGGCACCAAACACCAGGGAGATACTAACCGTGCCACCAGATCTGTGCTTCTGTGCGAAGGGGCAAGTATTCTATCACATAGACATTTGTGCTCATTAATATCAATATCTATAAGAGATTGTTCTGCAGGCATAAGGTGTTGGGCTACTAGGTGTAGCATTTTTTTCTTGCGTTTGTTAAAGTGGACCTTTACCCCCTTTCACTAAAAATCACCACAGCATGCGTCCATATGAAATCATCTTACATTCAATAGTTAAAGAAACCTATTTTTCTTTTACTTACAATTATTGTTTTTCCACTTCCTGGTCCTCTTGGGCATTAGTGATGTAAGTGTCCAAGCGTTCCATCCTGGGAACGTTACATCAGCAGAACATTGCTGGGAAATCTCATCTGTAACCTCAAGAGATCTCAGGGAAAGGCATTTTTCCACCCTGAGATGACGTGCATGATCACATGTCCTAGTCACATGTGCCAGAATTTCAGGAAGTAAAGGGATACAAATTAATCTGTACTTAGTAAAAACGGCCACTGTGAGAAGAACGGGGAGGAAACGAAAAATAAGGTTTGCAAAGAATACAACGCCGGCAATTATCTAGAAGTATGTGTTTGTAGATTGTCATTACTAAATATTTCCAAAGGTGTGTCAATTGTCATTTCATAGAGGAGGATGTTCCCTGCACACTGTCACCTTTTGATGTAAACTTTACATTATATTACCGTGTTTCCCCGAAAGTAAGACCTACCCCGAAAGTAAGACCTAGCGCTATCTTCAGGGATAAGACCTACCCCCGAACTAGGTCTTATATTACAGAAATCCCTGAAGATAGCGCTAGATCTTACTTCCGGGGTAGCTAGACTCCTTTCATGAAAAAAATAAAAAATAAAGACAGTGTCTTATTTTCGGGGAAACACGGTATTATTTAATGATTAGTAAAAGCCTTAGTCTCTGCTGCTGCATGATTTCACAGAAAAAAAACAGCACTGTTAATGAAAAGGGAAAAATAATGGCTCTATTGGCAGGATGAACAGGTTGTAAAACCGAGGGGAGACTCAAAAAAACAAAAATTGCCGTGTTAATGCTAGAGTTAGACTGCATCAGAATAAAATACTATTCATGATGGTGGTCCTTTAAAGGGAGAACTCCGGGGCAAGATATTGTTAACCCCTGCAGTAGGGCTACCCCCGCATTGCAAGGGTTAACTGCTTTTTTTGTCTAGGTTCAAAAATAACAAAAAGTTATACTCACCTGAAACTCTGATCCAAAAAAAAAAACTCTGATCCAGCTTGTTCTTAGACCGGTTCTATTGCCCCTTACGTCGCACATGTGAGAGCGATAATTCTAGGGCCATCAATCACTTATATAAATGTTTAGTAATGACAATCTACAAACACATACTTCTAGATAATTGACGGCCTTTTGTTTTTTGCTTACCTTATTCCCCCCGCCCCCCCATTCTTCTCACAGTGGACATTTTCACTAAGGACAGTTCAATATATCTCCCTTTACTTCCTGGAACTCTGGCACATGTGAGTAGACATGTGACCATGCACATCATCTCAGGGGAGGGTGATGCTTCTCCCTGAGATCTCATGAGATTGCAGATGAGATTTCCTAGCAATGCTCTGTGATGTAACCTTCCCAGAATGCAATGCTTGGGCATGATTACATTTGTGCCCAAGTGGACCAGGAAGTAGAAAAAAAAAAGTATAAGAAAAACATGTTTGTTTAGCTAATGTATGTAAGATGATTGCATTTCAGCATGCAGAGCTGTGTACTGATGTGATTTCTTGTGAAAGGGGGTAAAGATCCGCTTTAATGAGAACCTTCTGACACACAGACCATGTTTTACTCTCTCTGTTCCATTTGGTTTGTCTCTTATCACATTTATTAATGAGCCTCCACCTTTGTTTATTACATCACAAAAGCAATTTATTCCCATTCTTTTTTTGCTTAGGGAACAGAACATTATATTAGCTCCTAAACAATATTGTTAGCACCTGCAAACAAAATCTTAGAGCACTGACACTTCAGAGCTTAATTAGGTGGGGTCACACCTGAGCGTATTTTTATCACGTTTTTCCGATCAGTGAAACTCGCGTTTCACTGGCGATATGATTTTTTTTAGTTTTTTCCTTATTTTCTCTATTTAAAAAAAAAAAAGTTTTTTTTTTCACTTTCAAACTTCCTGCTGGCTCCGCCCCCCTGCGAGGCGGCCGCTCGCAAGGGACGGAACCCGGAAGTCAACAAGGTAAGACCTGTACGCTGTATTCCCGAGTGTGGCTCGGGGTTACTGCTTTGTTAACCCCGATCCACACTCGGGAATACCAATGGAAACGTGCGGAAAACGCCCCAAAGAAGCTCCTGTACTTCTTTGGGCGTAGGGCATTTTTCAGCGCGTTCCTACTCGCTGTAAAACGCCCAGGTGGGAACCATGCCCATAGGCAATTATTGGTTTTCACATGTTGAGCGTTTTACAGCGCGTAGGAACGCGCTGTAAAACGCCCAGGTGTGAACCAGGTCTAACTGTTGCTGCAACTCAGTGATTTCTTGCCGAGTCGCTTCCATTGCATCGACTACTAGATACATAGATTCCTTTCCACCAAGAAATGTAACAGGGTTATTCCCAAAGCTGCCGAAATACATTCTCAAATACATGTAGCCCCCATCACCTTTTGTGAGCTGGCTACTAGAAATTTAGTGGGTTATTCACAAAGCTGCCTAAGGCAGCTGAGCCAATAACCGAGCCGAAGTGAGCTGACCGCTGAGCGTCTGTTCACTTCAGTCTTGTACGGCTGAAACGGCAGTCTCATACATCGGCTAAAATCAGATGTACATCGACTGCCTTCGGCCAGCCAAACATGCTCTGCAGAAGGACTTTGACTCAGCCGATCCAACATCTGGCCGAAGCTCTGGCAGCTGACTTGCTACCGTTTGCCCCTATTCTCATAGGGGCCGAACAGCAGTGAGCGAACAGCCGAATGCCGGCGAGCGGCATTTGGCTCAGGTATTCTGCTCGGTATCTCCAAGGTACCGAGCAGAATAGAAAACAAGTGAAAAGAATGTAAACAAAACGTTGACAAATTTAAAAAAAAATAAGAAAAATGAAAAAATAAAGAAAAAGATTTTAAAGAAAAAAAAAATGAAAACGAATTTAACAAAAAAACGCCGCACGCTGATCCGACCGCATGCGACTGACTCCTGCTCGCATAATGAGGCATCTGACAGATGCCGCCAAAAGAAAAACAATGAACAACAACTGGGTGGAGCCGGCCGTGACCTCACGGCTGGCTCCGCCCAGTTGTTATTGTTTAATGATTGATCAGCATCATCAGGTCATTTGGGGACGCTGATGTCATTACAACTGGGCGGAGCCAGCTGTGAAGTCACGTCTGGCTCCGCCCAGCTGTCATTTGCTTGGAGAACGGTCGGCCCTTTGGCAGGCCGTTCTCCCCGCTTCGGCTGTCTGTCACTTCGGCTTGGTTGAGCCGCTCGGCTGCTGTACGGGCTATAGTGAATAGCTCGTACAGCAGCCCTATGGTTCGACTGAACGGAAGGGCAGAGGCGGCTGAAGGAACAGCCGAAGCTTTTTAGAGAATAACCCCCTAAATGTGATTTGTAAGCACTCATAATAAAATTAAACACAGAAAATAAACATCTGCTATATAATAGAGTGTGATTACATAATAGAAAGCTACCGTTACTTCTTCTACACTATCATGGATTTTTATGACAAATGGGAATATGAGACATTGAAGGATGGATGTAATATGCCGATCCTTATATAAACTGAAGCCAAATAAAAAAAAATCAGCTTTGTCAGTTACAGTATAAATGTAAAAAGGGCAATAAATGCATACGTTTATACCACCCGTGGGCCTTTCAGGACTTTTACATCAATATATAGAGAGTTTAATCATTATTATTATTACATGCATTGATAGTACACTAAGTGCCAAGTACAAACTGGAGCCAGGGAAATATACTGGTTATGAATTATTAAATGAGACTTATGTGAACTCTGTAAGTGTACTATAATGAAAAGAATACTTTTAATAAGCAAATTAAAATAAAACTGAACTCCAAACAGCTAAATACACACATTCGATGCATATAAACGAGCAGTTTTACCTACCAAAATATTTCTATTTCTGCACAGCCTCGTCTGGCAGGGAAGGATATCTGATTTTTCTCTGCTGCAGCTAATTTACACGTACATGTCTAGTCCCTTTCCCCACCTGTTACTGGACAGAAAAAGGAAAAGCAGCACGCCAATAGGCTCACCTCTCTGTAACTCTGCTCTCTCCTCCTATCAGCATGTTCATATTTAGCATATGAGCACTGCACCACAGCTGATTGGCCCCTTGTTCTATGTCTCCCCCTGCCAGTCTTAGTTCTGCTGTACAGGAGATAACAAGAAGCTGATACCAAGTCAATTTTAGGTACTAACACTTCTGCATTAATCTGTGTCTTTCATATCTGTCTGCAGTTCAGCATTAAATTACCTGAAACTACTAATCGGGTTTCAGTTTCCTGAAATTAGATCAGTGAAAGAACTCATTTGGGGACTCTGATCTGTCATTACAGCTGGCCGGAGCGAGCCGTGACATCAAGACTGACTCCGTCCAGCTGTCTTTTGCGGGGCGAACGGCCGGAAGTCCGTTCTCCCCGCTTCGGCTGTCGCTTCGACTCAGTCGAGCCAAAGCATATGCCATATGCAAACTGAGGTTTCTTCCTCCGAACTTCACTCACTACAGGTGACTGTATTGATACAGGGCCCTAAGGAAGGAAAAACAAAGCTCAGCAGGGGACCAGACTTCTGACACACCAGGAAGTGTATTGGATGCTGGAAATGTTTGAGCCAGCAGCAGAGATAAGCGGAGCAGGCAGCTGGATGTTGAAGTATTAACCCCTTTCTTTGCAGGGAGGATGCGTCAAAGATAGGCATTCATAAGAATCAGAATCTCTATTGTTCTTATAACAGTGCAGCCTTACCCATTAGGGATAGGTATGTGTACTGTTATTTACTTGTATTCCCTGCATCAGAGCAGGAGTGTCAGTGCTTTGTCAGGCTGTGGGGCCTATGTGGAAGCTGACCCATCTTCTGCCTGAGCTGAAGGCAGATAACTGACCGTATCAATATTGCTGAATGAGAATAAAACTTTTAGCCAATAAAGCATTTCGTTTTTGCGCACGTAGATCCCACAGTATCTATGAGACAATGATTTGAGTGTCTGTTATCTGCTCTAGGCTTAGACAGGTGATAAAACAGCCTTACATACTGAAATTTTGGTTGACAATTCTGCTCTGACAGGGAAGGAATACAAGTAAATATTCAAGAATACAGTATTATAACAAATGGAGAGTCAGGTTATTACAGACGTCCATTGGTGACTGTTTTTCTTTAAGGAAAGCAGTCTTGGAGCATACGTATTGGTCCCTTATGTGAACTCAATGGCCAATATGGAGAGTCAGACGGGGTTTACCTTAATTTTTTATTTTGACTCTGTTGTACTTATGGGAAACTTAGCTGGCTTCTATCTATCTATCTTTCAAATGGTGTTAATGAGAACATATGCATTTTTTTTCTTATATTATATTAGTCCTTGAATTTCACTGCACAACTGTAAGGTGAAACGTAGAAACGTGCATTAGCTCAGGGCTGGACGAATCCCGGGAGCCAGGTAGGTTTTCTCTAGTTGCGGTCAATGGAGCTGACTCCTAAAACACATCCTGCTGCCTTTTAGATTGGACAGTCTGGCTCCCGAATGCCGTATGAATGTGTCCGCCCCTGCATTAGCTTGATTCTTGGCTATCTGTTACACTCAAAGATTGAGAACAATATGCATGCCAGTGGAATACAAATATTTGTTAGGAAAGGATGTTCTGTTTTGCAGTCTATCCCTTGTTATCCTGCGCCCTGGTTTAGTGTAATAACACAATTCTAGTATATGCAAATGGACTGCAGTGATTCTGTTCACAATAATGCAGCATTCAGTGCAATCGTTCCTATGAGGAGTTATTTGAAACATCTAAAGTGTCTTCAAATATATGTAACCCAGCCACTAAAATCTGACATCCAAAAGCTTTATGTAAAATCTACACATGTTCATCTAACATGTTATTGTCATTTCAATAGTTGTTTCCAATCATTTTAAATCTGCAGATTTGATCAAAGAAGAACTGCAGGTAAAAATGTTATTAACCTTTGCGGTGAGGCTACCCCCGCACTGCAAGGGTTAAGTGCTCTTTTTGGTCTAGGGTCAAAAATAAAAAATATCTGCTCACCCGATCATTGGAGCCGGCTGGTTGCGACAGTGCTCCCTCCTGCCTGTTTCCTCCTCCACTGCAGCATTAGTATGTCCCTTGGGGTCCTCACGTCCTATACACAGTGTATAGAATGTGATGACTCAGGGACCTTAGACAGCTGCAGTGGAGGAGGGGGGATGCTCCAGGGACTGGTCTAAGAGCAAGCAGGCTCTGATGATAACTTTATTTTTGACCCTAGGCAAAAATGAGGGGTTTGAAAGGGTTAATAAAAATTTTACCCAGAGTTCTTCTTTAAAATAATGGCTGGCGATACTGCCCTGAGGGCTTGTTCACACCATATCCAGAAAAGATCTGCATGAGTTTCTGCATATGCAGTGCGTTTTGCTGCGTTCTGGTCTTTTTTTTATTGTTTTTTTAGCCTAAAATTGGCTTTCAGGGTGTTTGCATGCATTTTTGATGTGTTTGCATGCGTTTTAGTGTGTTCCGGCACAAAAGAAATAGGGCCTGCTGCAGTTTTTTCACATGCTCTGGAACTGAACACTCTAGTGTGAACTAGAGCCCAAAATACCATTGGACTACATTGGATGAATTTTTGATGCGTTCTGTAACGGCTGTGCACCTGCTCTGCGCTTGGTGTGAACTAGCCCTAAAGGTCCTGTTATATGGTGACAACACACTGTCCCTTGTAAAGTAGCCACTACTCCAAGCTCACTCCCGTGATGGACTACAATTTCAATACAAATTAGTAAACTAAACGTGAGATTGTAGTCCATCACGGGAGCGAGCTTGGAGCGGTGGTCACTTTACATCACACACCGGGACCATGGGGAACAAAAGTAACCACCCTCCAGAAGGAAGGACAGTGTCAGCACCAATTCAGAGATGACTTGAGGATCTACAGCTGAGTGATACACAAATCAGATACATTATTGTTAATAGTTAAGGCACGTGAATGCACTTTTAAGATATAACTCCTGAGTTTAGGGTCACTTTAATGATATACGGTGCATAAGCAAACTCATTGTCATTCATGACATCTACTGTAACCATGATATTGATTACACCAGCAATCTGTGCAAATTGTAGCACTGCAACACAGAAAACCAGACAGCCTAAATACGAGCAGATGCAGCAGAAAGCACTCTACCAGAGGAAAGTTTTCTGGGCTCCTGTTTCCCACTTTTGCTGGAATCATCATAATATATGACGGAGGTTAGTAGGACAGATGACTGAGCAGTAAACTCCGAGCGGGGTATCTGCATCAGACGCGGTGGAAGCCTTGTCGTAACGTGTAACCTCTCTAGCGCAGGCCCGTGACTCAGTGATCTGAGTAGCACAACAGCAATGCGTCACACCTCTGTGCGAATCTAACGAGCTCCCAATACTCCATCACACATTCCCTGCAGCCTCACATCTCTAAGGTGGGGCGCCAGCGAGGTCACCTAGCCAAAGCAGAGACCTATGAAAGAAGGCTTACAGACATGAAAAGGTTAAACGCGAGCTGCACAATGAACGTTTCATTCCGTTCTGAATTTTTGACTTGAGAACTGCAATGCAGGAAAACTTAACGAGCCCCCCCCCCCCCCCCCCCCCGCCCCCCC
>NW_017308998.1:98325-108424 GCF_000935625.1 Nanorana parkeri
CCCCCCCGGTACAGTGCAATGCTGTAATTAATCATTATGATCATCAATTAATAAGTAACTGTAGTGGATACAAAGATGTCTAAGCCATGCCGTTTACTAGCCGGCTTCATATGAAGATTTAGAATAACTTTATTTATAGTAGCTTAATTGACAAAGCTTTACGCAAGGATAAGGATCTTTAGTTTACCACCATTTTCACATCTCATTGGACTTTTTTCTTTTTGTTACATTAATATCCTTTTCCTTTATAAAGTATTTTAGGTTGAGTTGGGAGTTTCTCTATCAGGATAAAAGTGTCAGTGCACCTTGTGCTCCCTGTATGACTGCAGAGCACTGCATACATGGGGGAGTCTAAGTTTGGGTGACACAATGAATAACACTACTGCAGTGGAATATCAGGCAAGGTATACGCCATCCCAACTCCATGCAGCAGCTTTTAGTATTTAGGATCCCAGCAGTACATCGTTCCATGGAAGCAAATACATGAACTAGCAGGGAAATAAGGAGACAATCACCCCGTACACATCTCTCACCCATACGATGGGTCGATCGCACACTGCACATCCACAGACAAACTTTACTCCCGAACTTGCAGAGGATCGCGCTACAACCACACACGCATTCCGACACAGGCACACTCCAGCTGCACCGATCATGCCCGCTTAGCACTGTTGCAATGCCTTACACAGAGCGGGCACCCGTTACGGAGCCAGCTGCTCACCGTGCTCCAGGTGATCCCTCACAGCCTGCAGCTGGCTCTCCGTGGCGATGTCCCCGATGACGATGAGCAGGTAGTGTTTCCGAGCATCCCACCTGGCGGCAGAGGCAGTGGCCGAACGCCGCTCTCCGTGGTGCTGAACCTGCAGCAGCGCCGAGCCTGCGCTGGTCTCCATGGTAACGCAGAGGGCCTCCACAGAGCCCGCCTCGGTCTCCATGGAAACGTCCGGGAGACTGAAAGGAAAGGGGGGGAGTGCGCTCCTGTTCTTAAAAGAAGGTCTGACAGCCCCTGATTGGTCGAGAGACTCTCACCAGGGCGACGTCATGGCCTCCCGGGTGGGGAGTTAGGGAAAGGGGGCGTGGTTAGCAGAAAAGCTTTGTTTTGATTGGCTGATGGCTGAAGGCTTGCCAATGGGAGGAAAATTCCCAGAGCTAACCTCTGAGGCGCCAATGTATTTTCTGCAATGTAATTTCTGCACGGGTGCTGATTCCACAGAGGCGTCCATTCAGCACAGAACAGCAGCTTTCTTTTATAATAAAATTTGCTAAATATTTCCTGAGGCAATATGAATCAAAAGATTGCACGAGCTGCTATGTAGCAATAGGGAACCTCTTCCTTTTAAAGCAGGGGTGGTCAAACTCAGGCTCGCAAGCTGTTGTGGAACTACAAATCCCATGAGTAGGGTTGCCACCTTTTCTTCAAGCAAAACCCTATGCACAGACATTTTTTGGGGAGAATGAGGGGAGGGGGGGCTTATTCATATGTAAATATCACAGTTGAGACTATTTTCAGAGCCCCTATCTTAATTTTGGTTGCCCACGTCTGCCTGACATCTTTTTTTTAAGCATGTATTTATTTATTAAGTTTCGCAGAATACATCGCAGTTGACATTGTACATATCCCATATAATGTTGTTTCCTCATGTAGCCAGCCGGCTACATGATTTACGATATATATTCATATTCTATTCATATTCTGTCATTTCCTTCTTGAAAACAGGTAACGTAAGTAAAACAATTAACTCTTGATGAACAGTTTGTCATAATACAAAGTTATAATTCTAATTCTCCTTGGATACTAGACCCTAGTGGTAATAACCATCATAAACGTGGGCCGGAAGGCAGGTGGGAATATAGGAGATATGAAAGGAAAGGTGATGGTGACCTCTTCCACCTGGTAACCATTTGTCTGTGAGTGACGGTTGGGGGGTATTGACCCCTTACGTATGATAAGAGCGGTATGGTTAGGTGGGATAGAATAGGGAAGGTATTGGCATTACCAGATAATGTGTAGATTGATTATTACCAGTATACTGTAGGGGAGTGAAGATAAGTGAAGGGGGGGGGGAACCCATGAGCCATTGCAAGATTTTCACAGCCATAGACATGACTCCCAAAGACAGATTCATGATGCGATTTGTAGTTCCACTACAGCTGGAGGACCAGAGATTGGCCATCCCTGCTCTAAAGGATGAGTGCATTCAGAGCCCAAAAATGATCCTCTAAGCCCCTCCCTCTTTACAACCTCTTCATCATCTTAGTACATACCTAAGGCACCCTAATACCAAAAACAAAAGCAAAGAAAAACACACTCCCATGTGCGGTATCACCACGTTTATTGGTGAAATGAAACGATAAGGAACCACTCACAATTGTAGCAAATATAAGCGTTTTCTGAACTTCTCCAAAAGAGATATCAATGTAAAATCCAAACCAACAATCAATAAAAGGACTGTCGGTGTAACAGAATGCCGACAGGGTCTCGGTGGATATTGCGTTTTAAGGGCATGCCCTTAAATGCAAGTTCCTCACTGTCCAGCCTGCCATCTGAGGTGTGTGCTCATGTGACTCATTTGAATGGGGTGAGGTAAAAGTTTTTCATCTCAAAGTTACTTTAACCTGAGATCACAAATACTTTAATTTAAATGTATTCATCAATAGCCAAAAAGTATATAAATTCACTTTGTGTGAACCAAATGCTTCTACAAACCCAGGTATGTGCTGCACATAGACTGAGCAGACAACAATACTGTGGGAGGTACTCAGCAGGCCCCACCCACTAATGGTTTACTGTGGAAAAGGACAGGGGGGCAAGACCAATCACCCTCAGGGCCGCTGCAAGGATTTTTGCCAACTCAGGCGAAGGTGCATTTTTCCACCCCCCCTTTGCGCGAGCGCACACACGCACGCGCCTACTTATAATAAAGTCTATTGCTGGGACATGCAGACCTGCATAGTTGGTGCTATTCTGCATCGCTGTATAATCATTATACAGCAATGCAGAATGCCACCAGCTAATGCTATATGACTACAAGTCCCAGCAATACATTAAAAATGTAAATAATCAGAACAGCTTTTTGCTGCGTGTGCGTTCCAGAGCGGTAGCTGCTGGAACGCACCGCGATCGCTGTGAAACTTCCCCCCGCGTTTTGGGGCGGGAGGGGGCGTGGCGGTGCACTGTATTCAATGGCACCGCTTCAACGCCCCCCCGCCCACAGTGCGATCGAACGCGTGGCAAAACCTTGCCCTATTTTTCCGCCCCCCTCCCGCTGGCGCCCTCTGGGGGCCGCCTGACCTGCCTTATGGTAACGCTGGCCCTGATCACCCTACACAAGGAGATGGGGCAGCAATGACTGGTCTTTATTATAGGAAGCTCCTGCACAGAAGTAAAGTTTCACACAGATTCGAAAGAAATACACAAAACACACCAAGATGCAAGTAAGAATACACACACCTCTTGTATCAGAACAATCTTTCTTTATCTTGGAGATCCATGCCTCCCAACTGTCCCTCTTTTGGATTCCAAATCCTTCTGTCCCTCTTTCCCCCTCAGTTGTCCCTCTTTCCCCCTCAGTTGTCCCTCTTTCCCCCTCAGTTGTCCTTCTTTCTCCCTCAGTTGTCCCCCTTTCCCCCTCAGATGTCCCTCTTTCCCCCTCAGTTGTCCCCCTTTCCCCCTCAGTTGTCCCTCTTCCCCCCTCAGCTGTCCCCCTCAGTTGTCCCTCTTTCCCCCTCAGTTGTCCTTCTTTCTCCCTCAGTTGTCCCCCTTTCCCCTCAGTTGTCCCTCTTTCTTCCTCAGTTGTCCCTCTTTCCCCCTCAGTTGTCCTTCTTTCTCCCTCAGTTGTCCCCCTTTCCCCTCAGTTGTCCCTCTTTCTTCCTCAGTTGTCCCTCTTTCCCCCTCAGTTGTCCTTCTTTCTCCCTCAGTTGTCCCCCTTTCCCCTCAGTTGTCCCTCTTTCTTCCTCAGTTGTCCCTCTTTCCCCCTCAGTTGTCCTTCTTTCTCCCTCAGTTGTCCCCCTTTCCCCTCAGTTGTCCCTCTTTCTTCCTCAGTTGTCCCTCTTTCCCCCTCAGTTGTCCTTCTTTCTCCCTCAGTTGTCCCCCTTTCCCCTCAGTTGTCCCTCTTTCTTCCTCAGTTGTCCCTCTTTCCCCCTCAGTTGTCCTTCTTTCTCCCTCAGTTGTCCCCCTTTCCCCTCAGTTGTCCCTCTTTCTTCCTCAGTTGTCCCTCTTTCCCCCTCAGTTGTCCTTCTTTCTCCCTCAGTTGTCCCCCTTTCCCCTCAGTTGTCCCTCTTTCTTCCTCAGTTGTCCCTCTTTCCCCCTCAGTTGTCCTTCTTTCTCCCTCAGTTGTCCCCCTTTCCCCTCAGTTGTCCCTCTTTCTTCCTCAGTTGTCCCTCTTTCCCCCTCAGTTGTCCTTCTTTCTCCCTCAGTTGTCCCCCTTTCCCCTCAGTTGTCCCTCTTTCTTCCTCAGTTGTCCCTCTTTCCCCCTCAGTTGTCCTTCTTTCTCCCTCAGTTGTCCCCCTTTCCCCTCAGTTGTCCCTCTTTCTTCCTCAGTTGTCCCTCTTTCCCCCTCAGTTGTCCTTCTTTCTCCCTCAGTTGTCCCCCTTTCCCCTCAGTTGTCCCTCTTTCTTCCTCAGTTGTCCCTCTTTCCCCCTCAGTTGTCCTTCTTTCTCCCTCAGTTGTCCCCCTTTCCCCTCAGTTGTCCCTCTTTCTTCCTCAGTTGTCCCTCTTTCCCCCTCAGTTGTCCTTCTTTCTCCCTCAGTTGTCCCCCTTTCCCCTCAGTTGTCCCTCTTTCTTCCTCAGTTGTCCCTCTTTCCCCCTCAGTTGTCCTTCTTTCTCCCTCAGTTGTCCCCCTTTCCCCTCAGTTGTCCCTCTTTCTTCCTCAGTTGTCCCTCTTTCCCCCTCAGTTGTCCTTCTTTCTCCCTCAGTTGTCCCCCTTTCCCCTCAGTTGTCCCTCTTTCTTCCTCAGTTGTCCCTCTTTCCCCCTCAGTTGTCCTTCTTTCTCCCTCAGTTGTCCCCCTTTCCCCTCAGTTGTCCCTCTTTCTTCCTCAGTTGTCCCTCTTTCCCCCTCAGTTGTCCTTCTTTCTCCCTCAGTTGTCCCCCTTTCCCCTCAGTTGTCCCTCTTTCTTCCTCAGTTGTCCCTCTTTCCCCCTCAGTTGTCCTTCTTTCTCCCTCAGTTGTCCCCCTTTCCCCTCAGTTGTCCCTCTTTCTTCCTCAGTTGTCCCTCTTTCCCCCTCAGTTGTCCTTCTTTCTCCCTCAGTTGTCCCCCTTTCCCCTCAGTTGTCCCTCTTTCTTCCTCAGTTGTCCCTCTTTCCCCCTCAGTTGTCCCTCTTTCCCCCTCAGTTGTCCCTCACTTTGGTCTGATGTACAGATATCTATAGAACGCTTTTATTTAACTACCAAAAGTGTTATTCCAACTTAAATCTCATCCTTTCTCTTAATAATCTTGTTTACTATTTGGAACAGTCAGTATAAAGGAAAAGTAATGGCGAACAAACAAACAGTTCTGGGTTTAACCAATCATCTTTGACATTCTTAATGGTCCACATAACTGGAGGTGTTTCAGGGCTGTGTCCACTGCCTAAATATATTTATCAAAACTGGAGCAGACAGAATCTGGAGCAGCTGTGCATGGCAGCCAATCAGCTTCTTTCTTTCATTTTCAAATCTTAACTGAACAAACTGAAGAGAGAAGCTGATTGGTTACTATAGGTAACTGCTCCAGATTCTGTCTGCTCCAGTTTTGATACATTTTCCTCATTGTGCTGGAAGGTGTCCCTCTTTCACATGTCAGAAAGTTGGGAGGTACGGAGCTTTAACAGCAACTACTATAAAAATGTGGAAAACAGTTCTGAAAACTGGTGGACAGATTATTTTATTCAATAGCTGGATGTTGGCATCTGCGTTTCCTGCAGGAGACAAAAGCACTTTGCTTAAAGTGGCCCTCTACCCATATCTTTAAAGTAACAACAAAGACACGTGTAGAAATGTTTACTATCTCGTTACTGAAGAAAACACAATAGAGAAAAGAAGACAAACAGGGCCTTCCCCCCCGTGCACTCTGATGAAGTATTCATATTTCAGAATGTTTATGATAAAATCAAGGGAATATGTTTCTCCATTGGAATCGTTCAGCGCCTGTCCCGGTTTTTCATTTTTTTTACCCCCTTAGGCACCTGTGTGGGTCTGTTTCTGTATCACTTCACCTGACACATGGCCATGACGCACTTTGATGCAGCTTGTACCGGTAACATAAGTTGGTTTATATCCAAACCCGTACAAAGTTTATATATCCATAACCCACAAAGTGAAGCCCTATGTTATCACTACCAGGTTATGACTGACTGCCATGTTAGAAGACAGAGCTTCCATGTTACAACAGAAAACTGCCACATTACAAGAGACTGTTGCATGGTTAAAGAAATATGAATATTTAGGTTCAATTTACTAATTTTCATGTATGTTACCGTATATACTCGAGTATAAGCCATCCCGAATATAAGCCGAGGTACCTAATTTTACAAAAAAAAATAATGGGAAAAAGTATTGACCCGAATATAAGCCGAGGGTGGGAAATGAGGCAGCTACTGGTAGATAGATACCAATAAAATTACATTAATATTTATTTAAAAGAAAAATAACCTAGCTCTGTAAGTGGAAAAGGGGGTACAGGGCTACATATCATGTACTATGGATCATTTAACCCATTCATATTAGCAGAGGATAATTGTAAATCTATTGTTCAGTGCACTCTATATGTAGTATATAGTACATGTACATATAGAGTGCCTGCAACAATACATTTACAATGATCCTCTGCTAACATGAATGGGTTAAATGATCCATAGTACAGGGCTACATACAGATCATTTAATACATTCATGTTAGTATCATTGTAAATGTATTGTCTGCACTGTATTAGCAGTATATACTCCATATAGAGTATATACTGCTAATACAGTGCAGACAATACATATACAATTGCTTAATAAATCTCTCTCCCCACGGAGTGCAGAAGTAGTTCGACTCAGCCGATCCAACATCTGGATCGGCTGAGCCGAACCTCCGGCAGGCTACTCACCGCTGTTCGGCCTTTTCTTATAGATGCCGAACAGCAGTGAGTGAATAGCCGAATGCCACTGAGCCGCTCGGCCACGTTCGGGAGCTGTACGGGCTATAGTGAATAGCCTGTACAGCATCCCTTCGGTTCAGTAGAACCTGGGGTCGAAGGGGTCTTTCGGCAGCTTCGTGAATAGACCCCATGGTGTCTGTGTGCAGGTTTACAACCTGAGCCAGCACTACAGGAAGAGGCAGTCAGTTGCAAAGTGAAGTTTTGCCCAGCATGAGAAGAGATACAGAGTTAAAAGGAAGAGCAGCAAAGAGAAGGGAAACAACCATGGATTACAGTAAGGCACACATTAAAGTATTGGTTTATGTTAAAAAAATCTGAGGGTTTAATGTCACTTTAACTCTTGTTACGATACCTGGATCTTTCCTGCCCTTGTTTTATTTAATTTTAGGTTAAGACAGGCATCTGCAGGGTAGCACAAAAGAGAAAAACAAAACGTGTGTGTGTGTGTGTGTGTGTGTGTGTGTGTGTGTGTGTGTGTGTGTGTGTGTGTGTTGCAGCTGCACTGTTTTGCCAGGTTTACTAGCGTTTCTTGTCAATGGCTACCTCAGCAGACCAGGTAGGCTTACAATGTCTGGAAGATATGTTTCTTCTGCTTGCAGTTACTTCTGTTATGGTAATGCATTTCCTTGCTTAGATGATCAGTGTTACCTATGCAACTGAGTATTTCTCCTTTTGAGGACTCTACAGAACTGGTTTGGGCTTTATGTAAACATGCATCAAAGTATGGAGCAGTGTTTCCGTGCAGATTAGATCCCATTTTATGTGCTACATGTCATGTGATACCATTACTGCTACAGAATCTATCTGCTATTCTGCATAGGAAACAGTTTACTAAGGCCTTGTTCACACCAAGCGCGTTCCAGGAGCAGAGCAGTTACAGACCGGATCAAAACTGCGTCCAATGTATTCCAAATGGTATTTTGGGCTCTAGTTCACACCGAAGCGTTCAGTTCCAGAGCATGTAAAATAACTGCAGCAAGCCCTATTTTACCTGCTCTGGCACACATGCAAACGCCATGGAACGCACTGAAAGCCCATTTTAAGTTTTAACATTTTTGAACAAAAACGGCCCGGAACTCAAAAACGCGACAAAAATGCGGCACAACCCACTGCACTGCGTGTGCAGAAGCGTATGCAAACCTGGTCTGCATTTGGTGTGAACAAGCCCTCAGGTAAAATAACATAATGTTAAAAAAAACTTTTTTTTTTTCAAAAATGTCAGTAATTTTTCCTCAATATAGTAAAAAATAAAACCCGCAGTGGTGATTACCACCAAAAGAAAGAGCTATCTGTCCCCCAAAAATGGTATAAAATTAATTTCAGTAAAGCATTGCATGGTATGAAAAATGTCAAAGTACCGCAGCACTGAAAACTGAAAAATGTCCTGGACAGGAAGGGGGTGTAAACACCTGGTCAGCAAGTGGTTAAACAGCCCCAGCCAATTAGAACAATTTCAGTGCATTCACTGGTCAGAGTCATCAGGGCTCAGCCACCATGCTACATTCTATGCCAATGGCTTTATCTTCCTGTCCTTGTCCTGATTGTCACATGTAATACACATAAGGCCCAATACTGAGCTTTAACACAAGGATAAGGATCTTTATGTGCAGACACGTGACTGCCAATTTCACATTTTGCCATTTTGCTGGACTGAGCTATAGAGTGTCACTGATGTCACCAAGCTGTAATGAGGCTTCTCAGGATGCAAACTTTGATTATTGGGTTACACAGGAAGGGGGTGTAAACACCTGGTCAGCAAGTGGTTAAACAGCCCCAGCCAATTAGAACAATTTCAGTGCATTCACTGGTCAGAGTCATCAGGGCTCAGCCACCATGCTACATTCTATGCCAATGGCTTTATCTTCCTGTCCTTGTCCTGATTGTCACATGTAATACACATAAGGCCCAATACTGAGCTTTAACACAAGGATAAGGATCTTTATGTGCAGACACGTGACTGCCAATTTCACATTTTGCCATTTTGCTGGACTGAGCTATAGAGTGTCACTGATGTCACCAAGCTGTAATGAGGCTTCTCAGGATGCAAACTTTGATTATTGGGTTACTCATTAATTAGATAATGAATTGATTCATTTAAAAGATTGACATCATTAACCCCTTGCCGTCCGGGGTGGACGGCGGATCCTTCCTGGCGGGTGGACGTACATGTGCAGTACTTGATTTTTTTTCTTTTGCTTGCCCCATAGCGGGCACGTACGTGCAGAATCCCGCCAGGAAGGTTAACAGCCGTTACCGGCTGTTTTATACAAGCGTTTGGCCAACTATAACATGTATAACCCTAAATTGTGCATTACATCACTTCTGTCTTTAGCTGTCATTTCTCTGGCTGGGAGCCACAGAAGAAGCTGATGAAGCAGATCACGCACACATAAACGTAAATACGCGTCGGTGCGCCTACGTGCAAAAACAACGATTACGCCACACGTTACAAATCACCGCGAACGTCGCAGTGATGAGAGCAATAATTCTAGGCCCATCAATCACTGATAACACTAAAATGATGAGCGGTAAAAGCTTTTAAAATATCGCCTATGGCCAATTTTGGGTATGGTATTTTTCTTACGGTTTTGCGGGCACACGCAATTTTAAAGCTTGACATGTTTGGTGTCTATTTACCCGACGTGACCCTGTCTTTTATGTTTTACCAAAAAATTGGGTAATAATAAATGTTTCCAAACATAACGTAGGGAAATAGTTTTTTCCCAAGATTTTCGGGCCTTTTTTAATTATATAGTGGTGATTAAATACCACCAAAAGAAAGCTCTATCTGTCCCCAAAATATGGTTTAAAATTCATTTAATTACAGCGTTGCATGACAGAATAAATGTCAGCCAAAGTAGCGCAGCGCTGAATACTGAAAAATGGCCTGGCCAGGAAGGGGGTTTAACACCCTGGTCAGCAAGTGGTTAATGATGTCATGAATAAAAGCTCCATTCAATGCATTGTAACTTGGCAGTTGA
>NW_017308998.1:109441-110396 GCF_000935625.1 Nanorana parkeri
AAAGAGTCCTTGCCACCGGTTTCAGCCATCGGTGTCTGTGAGCCAGCGTCATCAGCTTATTCTAACAGCGTCAAACACTCCTGTCTAGCTTCAGTCGTCGTCTGCAATGTCCCATCGCCATTGGCTCATTCTGATAGAGCCAAAGAGTCCGACCCACCAGCTGCAGACATTGGTGGCAGCGAGCCAGCATCATTGACCCCATCAGCCCTGTCAGCTAGCGCTTCATGCAGATTAACATTGGAGTGCTTTAACCTCCATCATGTTCTTGGACAGGGTTCATTCGGAAAGGTAAGTTATTAGGCTGCTTTCCCTAAGGGTTTGGTCACAGTTTGCTATAGGTATTTTCCTATGCATGCTGTCCATGGCAAAATATCCCCATTCATGTATGAATCTCATACACCCTAGACACTACAGGCAATGTGTGCCAAGAAATGATGCTTGTAGCTTTTATTCATCCATTGCCTTTTGTGTATTTTGAAGACAGCTGAATGAAGTCTCTCAAATTCTGTTAAAAATGCACCGCGTTACATAATGCAGGCATCTACCCAAGTGTCTAGCCAGAACTAAGCCCTAGAGATCTCTGAACACCCCAGAAAATAGTGTTATTATCCTATGATCTTCTTACTTACCCTTAGACAACTTAGGAATGTCACTCCTGATATGTGCATTACTTGGCCAAAAAACATCCCCTCTGGCCTGTAGTATTATATTGTGTCTTGTAACCATGTGCCCTTTTGTCTCTTCCAGGTGATTCTAGCGTCCCACCTCGACACTGGCCGGCAGGTGGCCATTAAGGTCGTCAGAAAAATATCTCTGCTTTGTGGGGATCTCTTCAGCCTCCGGACAGAGCGTGAAGTCCTGGAATATAATAGATACAGCCCCTTCCTGACCCACCTACTTGGCTCCTTTCAAACAGAGGTAAGTCGTGTCATCTACCCCTTTCTCTCCAAACACA
>NW_017308999.1:0-2237 GCF_000935625.1 Nanorana parkeri
TCTTCATTCTCCCCTTCACATCAGTCTTCATACTCCCCTTCGGGGACCCACACGTTGTGTGTCTGAGAGGGTCCAGGAAGCAAAATGAGGTGGAAAATCATATACTGGCCGACTGAGAGTTCAATGGCGGTATGAGATTCAGGAGGATGTGAGAACGGTGGTGGAAACTACTGAAGGAAGCCTTTGTGATGACCGTTATGATGCTGTTGATGGTGATGATGATGATGGTGATGATGATAATGATGATGACGGTGATGATGATTATGATGATCAGACATCCCAACCTGCAAAACCATATTTCAGGGAGGTTCCCGTCTCATTTCAGGGAGGTGTCCTTTTTTGTTTTTTACAGCGGCCGTCGTCAGAATATAAAATAAATAATAATGATAATAATTATATATAAATATATACACACATCAGATTTGTGAATTGATATTCAAGTATCTGTCAGTGTAAAGGTCACAATTTATTAGACAGCCCGAGATCAAGGAGTAAAGTCCCTGATACACAGTTGACTGGTTGCTATGGGCAGCAAATGAAATAAATGTTCACTATAACTAGACAACCAGGACATATAATTGATTCTATATTATCCACAAAGGGTTAACAGCACTCTCTCAACCCTGCAGCAGTGTCTGTACCTGCTCTCAATAGTAGTCTATGTCCGCCCTCTAGATACACAGTTGACTGGTTGCTATGGGCAGCAAATGAAATAAATGTTCACTATAACTAGACAACCAGGACATATAATTGATTCTATATTATCCACAAAGGGTTAACAGCACTCTCTCAACCCTGCAGCAGTGTCTGTACCTGCTCTCAATAGTAGTCTATGTCCGCCCTCTCTGTGCAGCAAGTAGCTTTCTTCCTTCTGAGAGCCAAGCCTCGTTCTGAGGTTACTCTAGAGATCACATGACCTTCCTCCAGGAGGCAAGCCTCACTCTGAGACTACTCTAGAGATCACATGGCCTTCCTCCAGGAGGCAAGCCTCACTCTGAGACTACTCTAGAGATCACATGGCCTTCCTCCAGGAGGCAAGCCTCACTCTGACCTTACCCACTGATATCTTACCGGAAAGGTTTACTCAGAGTAAAATTTTCAGGGAGAAAATGCCTCTCTCGCGGACATCAGGGAGCCGCTATCTAATAGAGGGAGACTCCCTGAACATCAGGGAGACTTGAGATCCCTGGATGATGGTGTTGGTGATAACGTTGTTGATGATGATGACAGTGATGATGGTGGTGGTGATAATAGTGATGGTGATGACGGTGGTGATAATAGTGATGATGGTGATGATGATGACGGTGATAATGACGGTGGTGATGATGGTGATATGTCTCCTGGATAGCAGTATTAGTTCCCCTTTTCATGCAGGAGTTTTTGCCTTATGCGTTCTCCGATTGAGTCAATGGAACCACATCAAATCTCATATCAACGCACGCATTGCAGCGCACGGTGAAGCACATCATCATACGCTGAACACGTCAACGCACATGATGACATTATTATCTGCGCAATGTTTATATAAAATAATCTTTTGAAGGAAAAGGCATCTGACCACCATGCGTAGCTGTGATGGGACTTTCATTTTGGATGGACTAGGTGAAGGGTTAGAATCTGAAGGTGTCACCTGAACAAGCAGTGAGCGGAGATCCCCCATGGAGGATACCGGCCGCATTATTATTATACAGGATTTATATGGTGCCAACAGTCTGCTCAGCGCTGTACATAATGAAGGGAGACAGTTCAGTTACAATACAAGTTCAATACAAGAGGGTTGGGAGGGTCCTGATCAGAGAGCTTACAATCTAGTAGGAGGGGCAAATGATACAAAAGGTAATAATCGTGAGGGAGGAGCTAATGGAAGGAGTAGAAGGTCAGCTATTATGTTGAGATGGGATAGACTTCCCTGAAGAGTTTTCAAGGATCGCCTAAACACAGAAAAGTAGGAGATAGGTGGGCAGGTTAGAGTAGGGAGTTCCAGGGGATGGGAGAGACTCTGCAGAAGTCCTGGAGGTGACGAAGGAGCTAGAGAGCAGGAGGCTATGAGAGGAGAGGATGGTCGGGTGATATTTTGAGATGAGGTGGGTGATGTAGGTCGGGGCAGAGTTGTGGATAGATTTGTATGTTGTTGTTAGTATTTTTAATTTTATTCGTTGGGCAACTGGAAGCCAGTGGAGGGATTGGCAGAGAGGGGTGGGGGATGGAAGCCAGTGGAGGGATTGGCAGAGGGGGGC
>NW_017308999.1:4157-5308 GCF_000935625.1 Nanorana parkeri
AGGAGAGACATGAGGAGATACAAGGGGTGAGCTATGGAGTGGAGAGATAGATTGGTGTGTCATCGGCATAGAGATGGTCTGGGAAGCCGTGCGAGGTTATCAACTCATCCGGGGAGGAGGTTCTAGAGAAAGGAAGGGTTCCGAGCCATGGGGGACCCCGAGGGAAAGAGGAAGAGGAGGAGGAGGAGGAGGAGACTGAAGGTACTCGGAGATAGGTAGAAGGTGAAGAACTATGAGAGAGCAGAGACTTGGAGGGTATTGGGGAGGAGCAGGTGGTCAGCTGTGTCACGGCACGTGGATGGAGGAGTGAGCTTTGGTTTTCGGGTTCTGTGGAGCGTTGCAGACCAAAGCCGGATTGGAAGAGGTCAGGAAGGTTGTCAGCGGTAAGGCGGCAGCTCAGGCAGTTGTAGATTAGGCGTTCAAGAGGTCTGGAGGTGAATGGGTGCGAGAAGACGGGTCTTAAGTTTGCCAGACTGGTGGGGACCACTGAGGGCTTGTTTAGTACGGGGGGGTCACCAAGGATTGTTTTACAAACCCCGATATTCTCCACTCCATCCAAAACCCCCCCAAAAAATATTTCGGTTAGGTTTGCCCTTTAATGTGAGTTTATGTCGTTCATTGCAGAATTATTCCAGCGAGTTCATATCTGCTTCTGAGTGATAAAAGATTGTTCCTTGTGTCTGAGAATAAGAATCCAACAATGGGAGGAGCCGAGAGTAACCAACCTGCTCATTCATATGGCTCAACAGATCACCGGATCACCGGATCACCGATGATATGATATAGTGTAGTGACCTGGGTCATCTTATATCCTAATAGAGTGTAAGCTCTTCTTCCTTCTGTATCCTCCCTTATATCCTAATAGAGTGTAAGCTCCTCCCCCTTCTGTATCCCCCTTATATCCTAATAGATTGTAAGCTCTTCTACCTTCTGTATCCTCCCTTATATCCTAATAGATTGTAAGCTCTTCTTCCTTCTGTATCCTCCCTTATATCCTAATAGATTGTAAGCTCTTCTACCTTCTGTATCCTCCCTTATATCCTAATAGAGTGTAAGCTCTTCTTCCTTCTGTATCCTCCCTTATATCCTAATAGATTGTAAGCTCTTCTTCCTTCTGTATCCTCCCTTATATCCTAATAGAGTGTAAGCTC
>NW_017308999.1:5499-7190 GCF_000935625.1 Nanorana parkeri
CCTTATATCCAATAGAGTGTAAGCTCCTCCCCTTCTGTATCCTCCCTTATATCCTAATAGATTGTAAGCTCCTCCCCTTCTGTATCCCCCCTTATATCCTAATAGAGTGTAAGCTCTTCTCCCTTCTATCCTAATAGATCGTAAGCTCCTCCCCCTTCTGTATCCTCCCTTATATCCTAATAGAGTGTAAGCTCTTCTCCCTTCTGTATCCTCCCTTATAGCCTAATAGAGTGTAAGCTCCTCCACTTCTGTATCCTCCCTTATATCCTAATAGATTGTAAGCTCCTCCCCCTTCTGTATCCTCCCTTATATCCTAATAGAGTGTAAGCTCTTCTCCCTTCTGTATCCTCCCTTATAGCCTAATAGAGTGTAAGCTCCTCCACTTCTGTATCCTCCCTTATATCCTAATAGATTGTAAGCTCCTCCCCCTTCTGTATCCTCCCTTATATCCTAATAGAGTGTAAGCTCTTCTCCCTTCTGTATCCTCCCTTATAGCCTAATAGAGTGTAAGCTCCTCCACTTCTGTATCCTCCCTTATATCCTAATAGATTGTAAGCTCCTCCCCCTTCTGTATCCTCCCTTATATCCTAATAGAGTGTAAGCTCTTCTCCCTTCTGTATCCTCCCTTATAGCCTAATAGAGTGTAAGCTCTTCTCCCTCCTGTATCCTCGATGGCAGAGGCCACAGGGGGGCGCCTCCAGAAGTAGATGCGCTGAGCCGATCCTTATAAATGTGACGGACGTTCTAACCCTTTACCTCCCTTTCTGAGGCTGCAAAATGCTTTGCTAACTAGTCTGAGCACACGGCCATTCCCTCCGGTATACGTACCCTGTCCCAGCATGCACCAGTGGTTGAGAGAAACCCACTGATTGGCTGCTGTACTGTACATACACTCACAGTGCCTCTCATTGGCTGTCCCACAATATGACAGAGTCACACTCCACCCAGGGGGGGGGGGGTGGTGCAGACAATGCCGGACACCGGGAATTAACCAGATAATTGCCACTATAATCCAGCCGGGCTGACTAATCCAGCCCCCGGCAACCACTAAATGTCTAGTAGCCACCTCACAGAAGGTGATGGAGGAGGGGGGGGGGGGCTACACATTTTTATCTTCCACGATTTTAGGTTGTTTCTTTTACTGCATCTTCCGTCATCCACTTCACCTTATTGGTCGTTTTATTTCGTCTTTGATGATTTCTTTTAATTCCACCTGCAGCTCATCCGGTTCTCTGTCGACTATGTTTACGTCTGGAGTGTGTCCTTGATGTCTACTTTATGGTGGGAATGTTTTCCAGGTTGTGTCTTAGAAGATGATTGGATAGTTTTGTTCTTGAATTTCACTTGAAGTTTGCTCAATATCAGTTCCTGATCCCTCCATCTGCTCCCGGCCATGTCTGTGATGTCATCATGTTGCCTATTTGAGTGTGACCAAGTCCGGCTGGTATAGAGATGGCGCACCAATGAAACCTCACAACGACTCATCCGCTCCCTTGTTATCTCTCGTCTTGTCTATTGCAACTCCCGCCTCATTGGCCGACCTCTACACAGGCTCCTCCCCCCTTTATCTATCATGAATGCTGCTGCTAGACTCATTCACCTAACCAACCAATCAGTGTCTGCAACTCCTCTCTGCCAATCCCTACACTGGCTTCCATCCCCCGCCCCCCTCTGCCAATCCCTACACTGGC
>NW_017308999.1:7397-8573 GCF_000935625.1 Nanorana parkeri
CCTCCACTGGCTTCCATCCCCCGCCCCCCTCTGCCAATCCCTGCACTGGCTTCCAATAGCCCAAAGGATAACATTCAAAATGTTAACAACCACTTACAAAGCCCTCCACAACTCCGCCCCCGTCTATATCTCCAACCTCGTCTCAAAGTATCACCCTAACCGTCCCCTCTGCTCCTCCCTAGACCTCCTGCTCTCTCTCACCCTCATCAACTCCTCCCATGCTCACCTCCAGGACTTCTCTCCCATCCTCTGGAACTCTTTACCCCAACCTGTCCATCTATCTCCCACTCTGACTGCTTTTAGGCGATCCCTAAAGACTCATCTCTTCAGACTAACCGTCCCCTCTGCTCCTCCCTAGACCTCCTGCTCTCTCTCACCCTCATCAACTCCTCCCATGCTCACCTCCAGGACTTCTCTCCCATCCTCTGGAACTCTTTACCCCAACCTGTCCATCTATCTCCCACTCTGACTGCTTTTAGGCGATCCCTAAAGACTCATCTCTTCAGGGAAGCCGATCCCACCTCAACCTAACCGCTCAACCATTCATCCCCACACAGCTACCTCCTCATGTATCACTGGCCCCTCCCCTTTTAGATTGTAAGCCCTCAGGGGCGGGGCCCTCCTTACCATCTTGTCTTGAACCGTATTGTGATTGTAATGTCTTCCTTATATTGTACAGCGCTGCGCACACTGTTGGCGCCATATAAATCCTGTATAATAATAATAATGTCGCTTTGGTTGCTTGAAGAAAGTATTTGTAATGAAGAGGTGATTGTAGCTACAAATGCTCATTAGTCCAGCTTCTGCTTCATTTCTGTTCCCAAGACTGTATGTCCTTCCTTCTTACTCCCTACCCAGATATTCTAGTCACTAGCCGTATGCATTGCCTGCAGGTCTTGTCGCGATGATACAACTTGTATAACTGAGACATTGAATGGCTGCGCTGGAAATCGAATTGATATTAGTCAGTCATGTACGGCCATATATCCAGGGACAGTCGTGTTCATGTCCAGGGCCGGATTTCCCACAAGGCCACCGAGGCCCAGGCCTCGGGGCGGCAGAGCGCAGAGGGGTGGCAGCGGTGACCTTGTGGGGAAGTTGCGGGCGCCGGTGTAAGGTGTCCCGGCGGCGGACTGTAGTGTGCGGCCGCCGTCCAATCACAACGGGGTGGGCCGA
>NW_017308999.1:10164-13105 GCF_000935625.1 Nanorana parkeri
GCCCCCCTCTGCCAATCCCTGCACTGGCTTCCAATAGCCCAAAGGATAACATTCAAAATGTTAACAACCACTTACAAAGCCCTCCACAACTCCGCCCCCGTCTATATCTCCAACCTCGTCTCAAAGTATCACCCTAACCGTCCCCTCTGCTCCTCCCTAGACCTCCTGCTCTCTCTCACCCTCATCAACTCCTCCCATGCTCACCTCCAGGACTTCTCTCCCATCCTCTGGAACTCTTTACCCCAACCTGTCCATCTATCTCCCACTCTGACTGCTTTTAGGCGATCCCTAAAGACTCATCTCTTCAGGGAAGCCGATCCCACCTCAACCTAACCGCTCAACCATTCATCCCCACACAGCTACCTCCTCATGTATCACTGGCCCCTCCCCTTTTAGATTGTAAGCCCTCAGGGGCGGGGCCCTCCTTACCATCTTGTCTTGAACCGTATTGTGATTGTAATGTCTTCCTTATATTGTACAGCGCTGCGCACACTGTTGGCGCCATATAAATCCTGTATAATAATAATAATGTCGCTTTGGTTGCTTGAAGAAAGTATTTGTAATGAAGAGGTGATTGTAGCTACAAATGCTCATTAGTCCAGCTTCTGCTTCATTTCTGTTCCCAAGACTGTATGTCCTTCCTTCTTACTCCCTACCCAGATATTCTAGTCACTAGCCGTATGCATTGCCTGCAGGTCTTGTCGCGATGATACAACTTGTATAACTGAGACATTGAATGGCTGCGCTGGAAATCGAATTGATATTAGTCAGTCATGTACGGCCATATATCCAGGGACAGTCGTGTTCATGTCCAGGGCCGGATTTCCCACAAGGCCACCGAGGCCCAGGCCTCGGGGCGGCAGAGCGCAGAGGGGTGGCAGCGGTGACCTTGTGGGGAAGTTGCGGGCGCCGGTGTAAGGTGTCCCGATAAACTGATTAAAAAATTAAATAAAAATTAAAAAAAATTAAAAAAAAAGAAGAAGAAGAAATAATTGAATAAAAAAGAAAAAGTGATAAAAATAAAGAAACAGTAAAAAAAAAACCCGGGCCTTGGGGGATGCAGGGAGGTTAAATCGGGCCCTGTACAGCCATATATCCAAGGACAGTCGTGTTCATGTCTCCGCGGACTACTGTATGAGATCCATTTCTTTGTTTTCCATCACCAGAATAAAAGCTTGTATGGTCTTCTGACTGAAGGTGTCCTAGGCCGGTCCACTTGAGTCCAGATCCCTACAATGGGGATGTTTAAACGATCCATTTACATGGTACAAGTCTAGTTTGTCGTGATTCACACCCATTGAAGCACGTTCCAAGTTCCTACCATAAGCCTAATTCAGGGATCCCAACCTGAAAGAAGCCATTTCAGGGAGGTGCCCTCTAAAAAAAAAGAGGAAATCGCATTCTTATCAGATTTCTGCATCTGTAAGGTTCCGTAAGATACTATAATGGATGAAGCTCTGGTGCTGTTCTTCTGATGACTGAATTTCAATGCCTGGCCTTCTTTGCAGCAGCTGAATGTTGGTAGAGTGCATGTGAAGAATTATATTTCTTAGAATCTGGTAACTCTTTAAAGGAGAAGTACGGGGACGGGGCTTTCACCCAAAGTCCTCCTCAGGGTGACGGGAGGACACAAACACTCTAATGCCCCCCACAGTCACATCAATCTCTGTACAGAGGAGCTTACACTCTAATGTCCCCTCCCCACACAGTCACATCAGTCTCTGTACACAGCCTGCTCCAATGCTGCTTTGGCAATGCTGGGGCCTAGCGCTGATAGGGCCTGACCGATACTCATGTAAGGGTCGTGGGCGGGCCCCCCCCCAGGCTGCCTGGGCCCCTTACATGAGTATCGGCCATACCCCCGCCGAAGGCAGCCCTGGCTCCTGGACTCTTGAAAAGTGAGATCTGATTGCTTGGTATAGTTCTTTGATCTTTGCACTGTCGCATGAAACTCATACAGTGGATTGACTCGAATTCAACTCTGTTTCTTCCCAGGGGGCGGTGGAAAGCGGAAGGGGAAGAGTAAGAAGTGGAAGGAGATCTTGAGGTTTCCGCACATCAGTCAGTGCGAGGAACTCCGGCGGACTACAGGTTAGCAATACCCTGCGGGGTCTCCAGTGAATGATGGTAACTAATACATGAGGTGTAGTCCTGGAGACCCCTGGGGTGTCCGGAGATCATAGCCCTCTCCATACACAGTAACCTACTCTCACTATATGTATGAAACCTGTAGAGAGACAACATGGCCTCCTTATGGAAATGCTAGTTGTCTGGCATATTATATCGATCCGGTGGCATAAAAATACTTCAGTGACCCAGAAGAACCGGTATGTAGATTAGATTTTTGCGGCGCCATATTTGTTCCGGGTCAGTGAGTGTAAACCAACCAGAGATGGTTCGGCATAGAAGGAGCTCAACATTGGAAGCCCCTGTGTTCCTCTCCGTACAGGTTTCACGCAATCACAATAGTGTCAAATATCCCTTTTACTGTCAATGTTCATTCAAGACGCAAAACAAATGCTGGTGTCTGTCTTCTAGAGAAGGATTATTACAACCTGTGTGAGAAGCAGCCGATTGGGAGGTTCCTCTTCCGCCAGTTCTGTCAGACGCAGCTCGAGCTTCAGTGTCTCATCGACTTCCTGGATACTGTGGTAAGATAAACGGAATGCAGGTCAGACGGGTCCTGGGGAGCGTAACCCGAACATCCAACCCTATGCGTCACGTCATTACCACTATCCCTCCATCCCTCCATCACACTCCTCTTACCCTCCATCCCCCGTCCCTCCATCACACTCCTCTTACCCTCCATCACACTCCTCTTACCCTCCATCCCCCGTCCCTCCATCACACTCCTCTTACCCTCCATCCCCCGTCCCTCCATCACACTCCTCTTACCCTCCATCCCCCGTCCCTCCATCACACTCCTCTTACCCTCCATCCC
>NW_017308999.1:13235-27655 GCF_000935625.1 Nanorana parkeri
GACAAACGGAATGCAGTCCAGACGGGTCCTGGGGAGCGCCACCCATCCCCCGTCCCTCCATCACCCTCCTCTTACCCTCCATCCACCATCCCTCCATCACACTCCTCTTACCCTCCATCCCCCGTCCCTCCATCACACTCTTCTTACCCTCCATCCCCCGTCCCTCCATCACACTCCTCTTACCCTCCATCCACCATCCCTCCATCACACTCCTCTTACCCTCCATCCACCATCAGTCCACCACTCTCCTCTTACTCTTCATAAACCGTCCCACCATCCTTTCACGGCATGCTTCTTACCCGCCATTTATTCTCTGTTGTATCTTTTACCCATTCTCATTCTTTTTCATACCGATTCATCCCGACCTTGTGGCCTCTCGTGTTTGTTTTCCATGATCACGCGTGGCATCGCTATGTATGGCTTCTAGTTATCATCTGTTTGGTTTCCTCTCCAGGCAGAGTATGAAGTTACACCGGATGAAAAACTTGGAGAAAAGGGAAGGGAGATCATTCTGAAGTTCCTCACCCCGGAGGTAAGTCCGCTGCTCGGCTAAATTGCCCACTACGGACAAGACTTGTGTCCATAGCTGAATGTAGGAAGATGTCATAAAGAGGACAGGACTTTGTTGGGCAGAACAACCAGATTGTGCGTTTTCTTCGAAAAGAAGCTTCTGATCTGGTGACTACCATGCTCACCTTCATAAATGATGTCCAGAGAGTTGTCAGTTTACTGTAACATGCTGGGTGAATGCAATCACCATAATGCTGGGACGGGGCGAGATCTGAACAATGAATATGCAATCAGCACGGTCCAATCTGTGTTCCACCCTTGGGAACGGCACGGACATAAATCTGAAGCCAGGCTTGACAATACTCAGCCATTAGACATCAGCCCGTGTGTCCTCCCGGCAACTGTCACAATTTAGGATGTTTTTATGTAAATTAATCTGCAGCCATTTACCTGTTTGTTCCGAACATAGAAGAGTTTAGTACAGTTATCTAAATGTGTCTGGGGCTTTGACTCTCTACTGTCACGGTCTAGAGACCAGGGCACTAGGGTACGTGAGCTCCTGTGTTTGCGGAGTTGGTAGGAGTCACAAAGAGGCGGGATATCGGGGATGTAGGTCACAGGGAGAGAGGAACGAATGATCTGTGCGTTCTGAGGACGCACTAGAGGCGCAGAATCTAAGAAGGGCCAGGTATTCGACAGAGCCTCTAGTGGTGAGGATGATTGGCTGCTGGACACCTTCCAGGTTGCCGCCCTCTAGCGCACCCACACAGACGCAAGGGACTAGTTCATGCAGCGGGGAACTGGATACAAACTGGTAGGGAAGAAACTTGTAACCAAGGAGGAGGAAGACAGGAAGAGAGAGACAGGAAGAGAGAGAGAGAGACAGGAAGAGAGAGAGAGAGACAGGAAGAGAGAGAGAGAGACAGGAAGAGAGAGAGAGAGACGGAGTGAGGAGGATTGGATGAGACCCGCGGTTGACGTGAGAGATGGATGAGACGGGAAACATTGAAGACTGTGTAATATTGGAAGTTACAGAGTTCACAATTTGATGTAGTGCGCTGTACACTGTATCATAGCTCCTTACTGTCCTTCCCCAAGATCCAAATCCTTCTTTTTTTTTTCACCTCCGCTACAATATACGGGTAGAAACCTTTATAAATCAGCGCACTCCATAGCCACCAAGTGTTAATAAAATTGTATAAACCCCTCGGAAAGAAATATGCTGCTCATTTATATATTTATGTATTTTTTGCAGCACCCATCACAAAATGTTTAATGAAATAAAGCTTGATTGAAGATCTTTAAAAAAATGTTTTAAATAATAAGTGTAAAATAGGGGAGAAGGAGAGCAGATTGGCTGCAGCCTTGTGAGACACCATAGGCTGACAGCCCAGAAACAGGGAGCAAAGCAAAAATCCGGCACGGATTTCCAGATATTGTGACATCTACATTACAAGGTGTAACAAGGACACTCCACTGTAGACCAGAGGTGCAAGTAAAATGCAGTTTATTTGCTTTCAAAACGGTAGATAACACGAAATCCAACATAAATAGCTTGCTGTAGCATATAACAGATAAGGGCTCACCAATCCTCAAGGTGTCCCAGTCTTTTCATAAGTCTCTCTTGCAGCACTGCTGCTCCGGCCTCAATCTTTAGGGCCACTGTCTGGTTCCTACAGACAACGGCAATAACATGCCAATCCTCCCACTATGGTTCACAAACCCGCAGCTCCCTGCTGCACTGGCCTCCGCACTGACTCACAGGTGGGGCCCTGAACACATCCCAGCACACTCTTCATGAGGGATGTACACAGGTGCGCAATCAGGTGCTGGTCACTACTAAAGCATGGACCCAGGAATGGAGATTTCGTCCCACCCAGAGCTCTAAGAAATCTCCCGGCTCCAGGATCCCAACTATGATCCAGAAAACCTGGAAAGAACTGAAAAGGCAATTCTCTCCTGGTACACGTACTGTCTTCCTGGAGCCACTCAGCCCCTCTGGCTGAGAACCCTGGGTGACTTTGAGGCCACCTAACACCGTGCCTCACAATGCCACATAGGCAATGGGGAGAGGGTGTTCTGGCAGTGTTGGATACAGTCAGTTTGGTATGAAAAAGTATTCTGTAGATGTAAATTGGAAAGAGTTGGATGAAATAGGCCGGAGGAATGTGGCAACGAGGACTGAGTTACACTGGTACAAGGATGGCAGGGACCACGAAGAGGAAGGATGCAGGACACATAGAAGGCTACGCAGGTGTAACGCAGAACGTCTGGACCAGAGAACAGCACAACTGGCTGCACACAGAGAGTAGGACTGAAATAAGCCATAAGATTTGTGTCGTCTTTTGCTGGTAATACTGAAGCTCGGTTTCCTTTCCTGCAGTCTCCAGTTTATGTATCTGAAGTTGGACAAGATATTGTACATCAGATGGAGGAGAAACTGGAGATCAGCCCGTACAAAGAGCTTTTCGCCAACTGTGCCAAGTAAGTGCCAATGAACCAGCAGTGGGCCTGGATGTACAGTGGTGAGGGAGAGATCAGCGGGGCCCGATGTACAGCAGTGGGTGAGGGAGAGATCAGCGGGGCCCGATGTACAGCCGTGGGTGAGGGAGAGATCAGCGGGGCCCGATGAACAGCAGTGGGTGAGGGGTTAGTGAGGCCTGCATGTACAGCCGTGGGTGAGGGAGAGATCAGCGGGGCCCGATGAACAGCAGTGGGTGAGGGGTTAGTGAGGCCTGCATGTACAGCCGTGGGTGAGGGAGAGATCAGCGGGGCCCGATGAACAGCAGTGGGTGAGGGGTTAGTGAGGCCTGCATGTACAGCCGTGGGTGAGGGAGAGATCAGCGGGGCCCGATGAACAGCAGTGGGTGAGGGGTTAGTGAGGCCTGCATGTACAGCCGTGGGTGAGGGAGAGATCAGCGGGGCCCGATGAACAGCAGTGGGTGAGGGGTTAGTGAGGCCTGCATGTACAGCCGTGGGTGAGGGAGAGATCAGCGGGGCCCGATGAACAGCAGTGGGTGAGGGGTTAGTGAGGCCTGCATGTACAGCCGTGGGTGAGGGAGAGATCAGCGGGGCCCGATGAACAGCAGTGGGTGAGGGGTTAGTGAGGCCTGCATGTACAGCCGTGGGTGAGGGAGAGATCAGCGGGGCCCGATGAACAGCAGTGGGTGAGGGGTTAGTGAGGCCTGCATGTACAGCCGTGGGTGAGGGAGAGATCAGCGGGGCCCGATGAACAGCAGTGGGTGAGGGGTTAGTGAGGCCTGCATGTACAGCCGTGGGTGAGGGAGAGATCAGCGGGGCCCGATGAACAGCAGTGGGTGAGGGGTTAGTGAGGCCTGCATGTACAGCCGTGGGTGAGGGAGAGATCAGCGGGGCCCGATGAACAGCAGTGGGTGAGGGGTTAGTGAGGCCTGCATGTACAGCCGTGGGTGAGGGAGAGATCAGCGGGGCCCGATGAACAGCAGTGGGTGAGGGGTTAGTGAGGCCTGCATGTACAGCCGTGGGTGAGGGAGAGATCAGCGGGGCCCGATGAACAGCAGTGGGTGAGGGGTTAGTGAGGCCTGCATGTACAGCCGTGGGTGAGGGAGAGATCAGCGGGGCCCGATGAACAGCAGTGGGTGAGGGGTTAGTGAGGCCTGCATGTACAGCCGTGGGTGAGGGAGAGATCAGCGGGGCCCGATGAACAGCAGTGGGTGAGGGGTTAGTGAGGCCTGCATGTACAGCCGTGGGTGAGGGAGAGATCAGCGGGGCCCGATGAACAGCAGTGGGTGAGGGGTTAGTGAGGCCTGCATGTACAGCCGTGGGTGAGGGAGAGATCAGCGGGGCCCGATGAACAGCAGTGGGTGAGGGGTTAGTGAGGCCTGCATGTACAGCCGTGGGTGAGGGAGAGATCAGCGGGGCCCGATGAACAGCAGTGGGTGAGGGGTTAGTGAGGCCTGCATGTACAGCCGTGGGTGAGGGAGAGATCAGCGGGGCCCGATGAACAGCAGTGGGTGAGGGGTTAGTGAGGCCTGCATGTACAGCCGTGGGTGAGGGAGAGATCAGCGGGGCCCGATGAACAGCAGTGGGTGAGGGGTTAGTGAGGCCTGCATGTACAGCAGTTGGGAAGTGATTGGTAGGGTTAGATGTATGGCAGCGGAGGATGGTTTAGTGGGGTTGGATATATGGAGGATCTGGTAGGGCTAGATGTATGGCAGTGGTGGAGGATTTATTGTGGCCACTAATACAGAGTGTTTGGCGGGGCTGGATGTCTGGCAGTGGGATTGGTGGGGCTGGATGTATGGCAGTGGGAGAGGGATTGGTGGGGCTGGACATATGGAGGGTTTGGTAGGGCTAGATGTATGGCAGTGGGATTGGTGGGGCTGGATGTATAGCAGTTGGGGGGGATGGATAGGGTTAGATGTACGGCAGTGGGAGAGGGATTGGTGGGGCTGGACATATGGAGGGTTTGGTAGGGCTAGATGTATGGCAGTGGTGGAGGATTTAGTGTGGCCACCTGTGCAGAGTGTTAGGTGGGGCTGGATGTATGGCAGTTGGGGGGGATGGATAGGGTTAGATGTATAGCAGCGGGAGAGGGCCTGGTGGGGCTGGATGTATAGCAGTTGGGGGGGATGGATAGGGTTAGATGTATAGCAGCGGGAGAGGGCCTGGTGGGGCTGGATGTATAGCAGTTGGGGGGGATGGATAGGGTTAGATGTATAGCAGCGGGAGAGGGCCTGGTGGGGCTGGATGTATAGCAGTTGGGGGGGATGGATAGGGTTAGATGTATAGCAGCGGGAGAGGGCCTGGTGGGGCTGGATGTATAGCAGTTGGGGGGGATGGATAGGGTTAGATGTATAGCAGCGGGAGAGGGCCTGGTGGGGCTGGATGTATAGCAGTTGGGGGGGATGGATAGGGTTAGATGTATAGCAGCGGGAGAGGGCCTGGTGGGGCTGGATGTATAGCAGTTGGGGGGGATGGATAGGGTTAGATGTATAGCAGCGGGAGAGGGCCTGGTGGGGCTGGATGTATAGCAGTTGGGGGGGATGGATAGGGTTAGATGTATAGCAGCGGGAGAGGGCCTGGTGGGGCTGGATGTATAGCAGTTGGGGGGGATGGATAGGGTTAGATGTATAGCAGCGGGAGAGGGCCTGGTGGGGCTGGATGTATAGCAGTTGGGGGGGATGGATAGGGTTAGATGTATAGCAGCGGGAGAGGGCCTGGTGGGGCTGGATGTATAGCAGTTGGGGGGGATGGATAGGGTTAGATGTATAGCAGCGGGAGAGGGCCTGGTGGGGCTGGATGTATAGCAGTTGGGGGGGATGGATAGGGTTAGATGTACGGCAGCGGGAGAGGGATTGGTGGGGCTAGATGTATGGCTGTGGTGGAGGATTTAGTGTTGCCACCTGTGCAGAGTGCTAGGTGGGGCTGGATGTATGGCAGTTGGGGGGGATGGATAGGGTTAGATGTATAGCAGTGGGACAGGGACTGGTGGGGCTGGATGTATGGCAGTTGGGGGGGATGGATAGGGTTAGATGTATAGCAGTGGGACAGGGACTGGTGGGGCTGGATGAATGGAAGTTAGGGGGGGTTTAGGCAGATGCATTGCAGCCTCAGGTGTTCTGATCTACACTGTCATTACAGGCAGGGCCTCCCACACTAAAATACATGAAGTGTCACATGTCCCACAACGTCACTACAGATGGCCCCAGTAGCCAACACTACAGATGCCTCTCCCACGCACTGTTCCAAATAAAGTGTCACATGACCTGCAATGATACTACAGATGGACCCTCCTACACACCGTAACTATAAAGTGTCACATGGTCCGCCCTGACACCGCATATTGTCCCACCCACACACTGAAATATTGATTATTTGGGGCAGTGATGCAGTATACATGTCAGCCCCCCATTCTGCAGGATTCAGCTGCAGCTTTCACACAGATAACATTTAGGGTTGTGCCAACTGCGAGTGCCAGGTGTCAGCCCTTCAGCTCAACATTGGTGACACCCTTAATGGTAATACTATTGTGTTCTGAATGGCCGTTGTGGTTCTGCTCTGTAAAGTGACAATGGTTTTCCAGGTCTGTCAATGATTTTCTGAGCGGGGAGCCCTTCCAGTGTTATCTGTCCAGCATGTACTTTGACCGATTCCTGCAGTGGAAGTGTCTGGAGAGGTAGGTGTCCCGAGTGCCGTCTTCTGTGGTCACAAAGCCAATGTCGTGGTCAGTACTGAGGAACCTCTTATATTGTAGGCAGCCAGTGACAAAGAACACCTTTCGCCAGTACCGAGTTCTTGGAAAAGGCGGCTTTGGAGAGGTGAGTCCCATCATTTATATTACTCAAGGGAGAGATATCTATTGGTTGACTCCTCCATGGGACTTGTGGTTGATACGAGGATTGCCAGTCTGATTGGGGACATCAGGACTCCACAGAGATGCATGGGATCATTGTTTGTTTGTATCTCACAGTAATAAGTTCATCAGAACATCAATCATTTTTACATTTGTGTATTTCACTTTAAAAAAAACGTTATTTCTCCTGTGTCGTTTTATTTCATCGAGAGTTTTGATATCCTCGCCCCCCTCCATAGATGCCTCATGGAACCTCACAATTATCACCAGTCAGTGGTCATTTTTGTGAATTGAATGTAACATACAAAGTCCTGCCATAGCCAAACAATAATGTGCATGTAGTAAACTCTGTGTAATAAGATGTTATGGAGCTGACCCTCTCACCCTCCCCTGTGGACCCTCTAGTGTCCCCACCTTCCAATGTGGACCATCTTGTGTGCCCACCTTCCAATGTGGACCATCTTTTGTTGCCTCATTCCAATGTGGACCCTTTAATATCCCCACCTTCCCATGTGGACCCTCTAGGGTCCCTGCCTTCCCATGTGAAGCCTCTACTGTCCCTACATTCCAATATGGACCCCCTAGTGTCCCCACCTTCCAATGTGGACCATCTTGTGTGCCCTCCTTCCAATATGGACCCTTTAGTGTCCCTACCTACCCATGTAGACCAGCTTTTGTTGCCTCTTTCCAATGTGGACCCTTTAATATCCCCACCTTCCCATGTGGACCCTCTAGTGTCCCTGCCTTCCCATGTGAATCCTCTACTGTCCCTACATTCCAATATAGACCCTCTAGAGTCCCCACATTCCCATGTGGAACTTCTAGTGTCTCCACCTTCCCATGTGGACTCTCTCAAGTCCCCATCTTCCCATGTGGACTCTCATGTGTTCCCACATTCCCATGTGGACCCTTTCGTGTCCCCACCTTCCCATGTGGACCATCTTGTGTCCCCACCTTCCCATGTGGACCATCTTGTGTCCCCATCTGTCCATATGGACCATCTTGTGTCCCCACCTTTCCATGGGGACCCCTACTGTCCCCACCTTCCTATGTGGACCACCTACTGTCCCCACCTTCCTATGTAGACCCCCTACTGTCCCCACTTTCCCATTAGGCTCAGGTTGCATCATATGCTCAGACTGCAACATCTGCAGATTGTTGAGAATTTTCTGTTGTTTTAAAATAATTCACACACATATAAGAGCAGTCCCGGTCAATGTACGTGTGGTCAGCACACAAAATTCAAGACATTTGGGAAGCCATGTCACTGGTGGGTGGTGGAATTTTTCTTGGGTTTCAATGTAGATATTTACAGCAGCTTCCTACTGATAGAGGACATCGGGGACAATCTTTTTTTATTTGTCCCATTAGTCCAGTCTTCCAGCTGTGACCTTTGACCTGCAGATGGAGGACATTTTTTGCTCTGTCTTCTTATCAAAGGAACTTTCTAGCTAAATGTGGAGAAACATATTCCTAGTGTTACAAAGAGACCCCCACCCCCACACTGCCTACTCCTTCCCCATCTCTTTATTCAGGCGTACTCATAAATGGCTCCCTTCTACTACCCATGACAACATGGACAGGTCATGCCATAGCATGCAGGTCAGGACAGGTGTACACTAAATGGAGCTTCTATTTGGCAGGTGTGTGCGTGTCAAGTACGTGCCACGGGCAAAATGTATGCCTGCAAACGCTTAGAGAAGAAGAGGATTAAGAAGAGGAAGGGCGAGTCAATGGCGCTGAACGAGAAGCAGATCCTGGAGAAAGTGACCAGCAGATTTGTGGTAAGGATCGGGCGCAGCACTCTGGATTATCTCTGGCCCCCATGGGCCCATTTGTGGACAACGGTACGGGG
Source organism: Nanorana parkeri (assembly GCF_000935625.1). Lineage (NCBI taxonomy): Eukaryota > Metazoa > Chordata > Amphibia > Anura > Dicroglossidae > Nanorana > Nanorana parkeri. Next base: position 21,935 of record NW_017308999.1, read on the forward strand.
CGGGCAATGGAAGCCGCTAGAACATTCCGCTAAGCCTCATTTATCACACTCATTGGGTAAGATTTAATACATGGATTCAACCTTACAGAGCAAGTCTTCTATTAGCTCTACCATGGCCAGGGTACAGGAGAACCTCCAAGACTCATGTATCACTTTTCCTGAAATAAGAACTGTCTGTGTAACACTTGGACCTGGACAAGGACAGCTGGAGAATATGCGCTGACTATGTTATATAATGAGAATACACATTCAGTAATGCTTACAATTAAAGCTGTATGCGATATATATCTAGGCTCAAACTCATATGTTTGGACAGAAGCATATGGAATACACAGAGAATAATGTCATATGAAAACCTGATTCACTGCTATAGAGCCACACAGACAGTTCTTATTTCAGACACAGCTGTTGCAGTGATGGATGTGAAGGAGCAGATGAGGAGACAATTGCTGGAAAGTATGAAGATTTGGTGTGGTAGAACCTCCTCCACAGGCAGGCAGAATCCACGCATGGCGTGATCGGCTCACGGTTATCCTGCCGCCCTCCGGTGCCGCCATATGTCCAACAAGGAGGCGGTAGATGCAGCAAGAACACATTCATTCACTTGGCATTATAAAGAAGCTCTGACGTTTGCTCCTTGTTTATATCAGGTGAACCTGGCATATGCGTACGAGACGAAGGACGCCCTTTGTCTCGTGCTAACGTTAATGAACGGAGGAGACCTGAAATTCCACATCTATAGCATGGGGAATCCGGGCTTCCAGGAGCAGAGAGCCTCCTTCTACGCAGCTGAGATACTGTGCGGCCTTGGCGATCTTCATCAAGAGAGCATTGTGTACAGGTTAGACAACCATCCTGCTTTTATTGTCATTTTATTGTATATTGTGATGGATTGGACAATGACCCTTCTATTCTGTCCCATCCAGAGACCTGAAGCCAGAAAACATCTTGTTAGATGATCACGGTGAGTAGACTGCGGCCTCCTGTGTGAAGGGTCGGCATGTGACATGGCCTCCTGGGAGAAGGGTCGACATGTGACGGAGCCTCTTGGGTAAAGGGTCGGCATGTTAAATGGCCTCCTGGAAGAAGGGTCGACATGTGACGCAGCCCCTTGGGTAAAGGGTCGGCATGTTAAATGGCCTCCTGGGAGAAGGGTCGACATGTGACGGAGCCTCTTGGGTAAAGGGTCGGCATGTTAAATGGCCTCCTGGAAGAAGGGTCGACATGTGACGCAGCCCCTTGGGTGAAGGGTTGGCATGTGATGTGGCCTCCTGGGAGAAGGGTCAGCATGTGATATGGCCTCCTGGAAGAAGGGTTGGCATGTAGCATGGGCTCCTGGGTCAAGGGTCGGCTAATGATGCAGCTTCCTGGGAGATGGGTTGGCATGTGAATTGGCTTCCTGGGAGAAGAGTCGGCATGTGACACAGCCTCTTGGGTGAAGGGTCGACATGTGAATTAGCCTCCTGGGAGAAGGGTCGGCATGTGACACGGCCTCCTGAGAGAAGGGTGGGCAAGTGATGTGACCTCCTGGAAAGAGTGTCAGCATTTAACATGAGATCCCTGGAGAAGGGTCAGTATGTGACGTGGCCTCCTAGGGGAAGGGTTGCCATGTAGCATGGGCTCCTGGGTCAAGGGTCGGCTTATGATGCAGCTTACTGGGAGATGGGTCAGCATGTGAATTGGCTTCCTGGGAGAAGAGTCGGCATGTGACGTAGCCTCTTGGGTGAAGGGTCGGCATGTGAATTGGCCTCCTTGGGAGAAGGGTCGGCATGTGACGCGACCTCCTGAGAGAAGGGTAGGCAAGTGATGTGACCTCCTGGAAAGAGTGTCAGCATTTAACATGAGATCCCTGGAGAAGGGTCAGTATGTGACGTGGCCTCCTAGGGGAAGGGTTGCCATGTAACATGGGCTCCTGGGTCAAGGGTCAGCTTATGATGAAGCTTCCTGGAAGATGGATTGGCATGTGACGCAGCTTCCTGGGAGAAGATATAGCATGTGACTCAGCCTTTGGACATGTCACAAGCATGATGGGAATCTCCCTGTTATTTTGCAGCAGGAAAGTGTTTCCAATGTCCGTGTTGTCCATCATTACAGGTCACATCCGGATATCAGATTTGGGTCTAGCTGTGAAAATACCAGAGGGGGACGCAATCCGTGGCCGTGTGGGGACAGTAGGTTACATGGGTGAGTAGGTTCTTCTTCCTCCTGTGACTCTGCTATGTTATTTGGCCAGGCCAATTCTACTTCTTTTTCTGTCCAAATGAATCCAAAATGCAGTAATGTGACAAGTCTATGAGCTTGAAGTAACTACAGCAGATGAGTGACGACTGTTGGAAGCTTTAATAGGGGTCAGTTTGATTCCCAGTTCTCAATCTCATATCCTTCTCTATGGGAAGATGACCCAATATTGCAGCCCAGACAGTGAAAACAGGATCCTTGAAGGGCTTGTTCACTCCTAAGACAAAGGCTGTGTGAGTACCCTTGACCCTAAAAGAGTAGTTTTTCTTGCCAGGAGACCCAAGATTGGCAGCCTGGCTCCATTTCTCTATGTTCAGCATGTGAATTGTCCTTACAGCCCCGGAGGTGCTCAATAACCAGCGATATTCCTTCAGTCCTGATTTCTGGGGCCTGGGCTGCCTGATCTATGAGATGATAGCTGGACAGAGTCCGTTCAGGGGCAGAAAGGAGAAGGTGAAGCGGGAAGAGGTGGACAGGAGGGTCCTGGAGACAGAGGAGGTTTATAGCGAGAAGTTCTCTGAGGAGGCAAAGTCACTGTGTAAAATGGTGAGTCCACTCAGTGCTCTGCTCCTCCATATGTACTCATTTCAGGCTGTGCCCGAGGGGGGGTCACTCAATTCCACATCATGGACATCTCTATTGATCTTACATGTCTCCCCCTATCACCTCCCTATGTGACCATCCAGATCACGGCACCCACCACAGACTCGGGTGTATCTGTTGCCCAGGTAGCCCATGTGGCTAATTTCAGTAGGACTAGTCACCAGCACTATGAGCCCACCGATGCTTCAGTGCCCATCAGCATGCGATGAACACACTTCATTAGTGCAGATACTTGTCCACCATGTTGGTAAATGTCTACGACCAGTCTGTCCGATATTTCTGCTTTTTGTAGCTTTCTTGTTTTGGAGTTCATACATTTCATCATTCTGAGTAGCAACACATCCTTGTTGTGTGTAATGGGCCTTCAGCCAGCATGGGGACATGTGTCAGCCAATCCCAGGAGAGTGTGGTGGTGTCGAAGGGTAACCCCCCCCCCCTATATAATACACTTTACAGCACTCTCTGAATTTCTCTTTTCTACTAATTCTGTGAAATCCCTTTCAGCTTCTAACCAAAGACGCGAGGCACCGGCTGGGGTGCCACAGCGAGAGGGTGGCAGAGGTCAAGAAACACCCCTTCTTCAAAGTCATAAATTTTAAGCGGTTAGAAGCGGGAATAATGGACCCTCCATTTCTCCCTGATGTGAGTATATCTCAGAGAGCCGATAGGTGGAAATACGGACACTATGGAGCTCAATGTATGGAAACAATCGTCCTCGTCAGCCAATGCACATTATACGAAGGGAACATCTCACATGTAACTCCTATCCAGTATATTCTTTGTACGTCACCCAGTGCAGCCGCCATATATCACCACCAATAGCTGTGTCTCCTCCACTCCCAGTATAGCCTCTAGAACAGTGGTTCTCAACCTGTGGGTCGCGACTCAAAAGTGGGTTGCAACCCACAGTTGAGGGGGTCCCCACATACCTTGTGCTGCTCTACGTAAGAGGCTCCTCAGCCTCCTCCTAGCGTGGCAGTGTCAGTTCTCCTAGATGGCGCTGCAGCAGAAGCGACCAGAGAGGATCAGAGAGAGGGGAGCGGGCAGGAGTGAGGGGAGGTGAGTGCTTGATCACCACAGAGCCCGCACTGGAAGAAGGGTAACCCCCCCCCCCTATATAATACACTTTACAGCACTCTCTGAATTTCTCTTTTCTACTAATTCTGTGAAATCCCTTTCAGCTTCTAACCAAAGACGCGAGGCACCGGCTGGGGTGCCACAGCGAGAGGGTGGCAGAGGTCAAGAAACACCCCTTCTTCAAAGTCATAAATTTTAAGCGGTTAGAAGCGGGAATAATGGACCCTCCATTTCTCCCTGATGTGAGTATATCTCAGAGAGCCGATAGGTGGAAATACGGACACTATGGAGCTCAATGTATGGAAACAATCGTCCTCGTCAGCCAATGCACATTATACGAAGGGAACATCTCACATGTAACTCCTATCCAGTATATTCTTTGTACGTCACCCAGTGCAGCCGCCATATATCACCACCAATAGCTGTGTCTCCTCCACTCCCAGTATAGCCTCTAGAACAGTGGTTCTCAACCTGTGGGTCGCGACTCAAAAGTGGGTTGCAACCCACAGTTGAGGGGGTCCCCACATACCTTGTGCTGCTCTACGTAAGAGGCTCCTCAGCCTCCTCCTAGCGTGGCAGTGTCAGTTCTCCTAGATGGCGCTGCAGCAGAAGCGACCAGAGAGGATCAGAGAGAGGGGAGCGGGCAGGAGTGAGGGGAGGTGAGTGCTTGATCACCACAGAGCCCGCACTGGACGCCACAGAGCCTGCACTGGACGCCACAGAGCCCGCACTGGACGCCAACAGAGAGTCCCACTAGCCACCTGTGAGCCCGCATAGCCTCCTGAGAGCCCACACAGATACTGGTGTTGGTGCATCCCTACATTTTTACAGTTGGGGGTAACCACAACTTGGCAAATGTTACCAAGGGGTCCCGGCCCTAGAAAGGTTGAGAACCCCTGCTCTAGAAGCTCCCACCATTACAAGTGAAACTGGAATAATTAGAATATGGTGCAAAGTTCATTTATTTCACTAATGCAACTTATGCGGTGAAACTAATATATGAGAGACTCATTACATGCAAAGCAAGATAATTCAAGCCGTGATGTGTCATCATTGTGATGATTATGGCTTACAGCTCATGAAAACCCCAAGAACCCCAAATCCACAACCTCAAAAAAGTAGAATATTACATGCAATCAATAAAACACGGATTGTACATAGAACAATATCGGACCTCTGAAAGGTACAAGCATGCATATGTACTCAGTACTTGGTTTGGGCCCCTTTTGCAGCAATTACTGCCATTACTTTTGCACGATATTCTAATTATTCGAGTTTCACCTGTAGTTCAGAGCAGTCCAGCTAAGGGCCCATGGCAACTTCTTCTGTGGCCCACAAAGCTGAAGTAAGACAGCGGTCATTGTAGAGTCATATAGGGGTGCTAAATGCTGGAACGCTCCCTATTGCTGCCACTGCTCTGAGCTGAAAGCCCACAGCCCCTCGTGTGACCATGCAGGCCAGTGTGAGAGGGGTAAACAGAGGCAGGTAAAAGACGGGGCCCCTGGGGATGGAGCTTTCTGGACAGGGGCTATCCTTGTCACATGCATGTCTTTACCTTCATTATAGAGCATATGGCCATCACTTGATACTTTGAAATGAAAAATTGTAAAACAAAAATGGTTGATGCAGATGCATCCCTCCACCTGGGAATACGGGTCTCTTCTCCTCCGTGGCAGTGTGGTCCTTACTGCTGTAGTGAACACTGCTCATGTAAGCGCCACCCAGGCTGAATGATGATCCAGGGGGAGGGTCCATGACAGCCTGGGATCAGAGGAAGTGGGTCAAATGATGGTGGCAGGCATT
>NW_017308999.1:28998-30511 GCF_000935625.1 Nanorana parkeri
GCGGCTCCGGAATGGAGGTGAGTATTGAAGCAAAAGCTATAAATAAGACGGATACAAACCCATTATATTATAGTTCCCCCGTAAACTGACATGTGACTTATTCTCTGCTCCAGCCTCGCGCCGTCTACTGCAAAGATGTCCTGGACATCGAACAGTTTTCCACTGTGAAGGGGGTGAACTTGGACCAAACAGATGATGACTTCTACGGCAAGTTCTCTACGGGCTCAGTGTCCATCCCCTGGCAAAATGAGGTGAGAAGACCGTCAAGGAAAATATCTGTACAAAGGAGGATGGGAGAATTCCAGGAGCAGCTCATAACTACCAATCAGATCTTTTATTTCATGCCATAAGCTCCACCAGGGAAGTGTGATTGGATGTTATACGTACACAGCTCCACCATCCGGCACAATTGGTGGCCTGTTAGTGGTGGCAGAGTGCAGCGGTCACCAACTGGTGGTCCCGGAGAAAATGTTGGTGGTCCCCAGGCCCTCCACCAGCACTGCCACTCCTGCAGGCACACCCGCGCCTATGTATGTATGTATACTGTATATAGATATATACTCATATTCTTTGTTTCCTCATATACAAATATATTCTCGTGTGTGTGTGTATGTTTATATATATAGATACACACACACACACACACACACACACACACACACACACACACGCACACATAAGAGAATATATTTATATACAAGTGAAAATGGAATAATTAGAATATGGTGCAAAGTTCATTTATTTCACTAATGCAACTTATGCGGTGAAACTAATATATGAGAGAGACTCATTACATGCAAAGCGAGATAACTCAAGCCGTGATTTGTCATCATTGTGATGATTATGGCTTACAGCTCATGGAAACCCCAAGAACCCCAAATCCACAACCTCAAAAAAGTAGATTATTACATGCAATCAATAAAACACGGATTGTACATAGAACAATATCGGACCTCTGAGAAGTACAAGCATGCATATGTACTCAGTACTTGGTTTGGGCCCCTTTTGCTGCACTTACTGCAATTACTTTTGCACGATATTCTAATTATTCGAGTTTCACCTGTATAAGGAAACAAAGAATATATCTATATTTTAAAAAAATTCATATTAGTGGTCCGCAGGATTTAAAATGATGAATTTAGTGGTCGGACCATGAGGTCGGAAAGGTTGGCGACCGCTGGCATAGTGCATCTACACAGAGGCTTTTGTACCCAGAGTAGTCAGTCCCGGCGCTACCGCAAGGCAAGTCAGGCGACCGCCTGAGGGCGCTGCAGGGTGAGGGCGGAAAAAACAGGGCATTGTGAGAAGTACTTGTCAAAATGCCCCGATGCTTGCTCTATGTTTTTTTTTTCACTTACCTTCGGTGCGGGAGAGCAGCGGCGAGTCAGCGCTGGTCCGGTGGGAGGAGCTCAGGCGGGGTCCTAATTTAGCTGGCCGGCGACTGCCAGAAGATCCCGACACGCGCGGCACCTCAGGCAGTCGTCGGCCAGCTAAATTAGGACCCCACCTGGAG
>NW_017308999.1:30708-46767 GCF_000935625.1 Nanorana parkeri
GAAGGAGGTTCGGGGGGGGGGAAAGAGGTTCGGGGGGGCGGGCGCAAAAATGCACATTGCCTGTGTAGGCAAGAATCCTAGCACCGGCACTGAGAGTACTGTCACGTAACACCTCCTGCTCTTCACCCTTTAGATGATGGAGACCGAATGCTTCAAAGAACTGAATGTTTTTGGGCCTAACGGTACCTTGTCCCCCGATCTCAATCGCAGCCACCCACCAGAACCACCTAAGAAGAGTCTGCTGCATCGCATCTTTAAACGTCAGGTGAGAAGAGGGAAGGGTCACATACTTGTCCCCGGTCTTCAGAAAGATCTATGGCCATTGTACAGACAGTATTACATATAATGGGTCTTGTCAGCTATTGTATTTTTGGTGTCAGGTGACAACTTCTTTCCAGGAGATCTGTACAGCTGGAGCTCTACATGGAGGAATTCTTCTTTAATATAGAATGTGGAGACATTGGCTCATTCAGGTCATAACCCCCACGCTTATCCACTGCAGAGCTTAGGACTCCAAGCAACAGGAAAATGACACTAGGTGGTCTCATCTTTCTTCACCATTTGAGATCCTCCTAAAATAGGACTTTCCGGAGTTGTATCAGAAAGTGAAAGTTTGCTGTGGTCCACTTTTTAGGGCTTAGTAGAACTTTCAGAGAGAGAACGTGAATTCCAGCATTTCACCAACCATCCCCATTCCTCCATTTACAGGTCCGGGTGGCAACCTCTGATTCTTCAGTGTAAGGATCAGTATCATAGCCACACATGTCCCTCAGATCTTCTGCATGGGTTCAGGCCCCCATTCTATAGAGAAGTAGTTGGGCTTGCTTCCAAAGAAGTTGCAGGATGAGCCACAAGTCCCATTATGGGGGAGTATAATCCACATATCCCTATGCGGGGTGTAGGGCTCAGTGGGAGCCTTCACAGTATGTGCTACAGAGTTGCATTGGGACAGACTACCTTGGGTTTGAGTCTGATGAAGAGAGTAAGTGAAGGTTAGTTATGGGCTCTTCCAGGGGGATGTCTACCATGAGTGTTAAAAGTTTTTTTTGTTTCCTAAGTTGCCTTGCTATGAGCATGCACGGACCTTCTCTAGGTCGGGTTATACTAACAGGCAGTTGTATACAAGGGTTCAGTATACAAGATTGAACCATACAGAGCACCTGTCACGATCCGGGATCAGGCTCGGAGTCCAGTAGCTGAAGCAGCAGGCAATTGGTGGTGTAACAGGCCGGGTTCGGTACACAAGCAGAGGGTAGTGGTGGAGGAGCAGGCAGAGGCGTAGTCAGCGAACAAGCCAAGGTCAGGAGCCAAAGGTATCGGGTATGTAGCAGAAGATGATGAGAGTAGTCGGTGATTCAGCAGCCAAAGGTCGGTACACGGGTAGCAGTATGAGCGGATTGTATCACAGAGGGAGCAGGAAGCAAGATAATGGCAGGAGCATAATAATCTGGCAAACAGGAAGTGCAGAGGCGTGGCTTAAATAGGAAGTTCAAGGGAAGAGCAAGGAGTTCAGCAGAAACTAGGTTTACCTGAGGATTACACAGGAGAGCAGGCAAGGAACTATCCAAGGTTCTAAGGTGGCTCAGCAGGTAGAACCACCGCCAGCTACAGCGGAGGTTCTGGGTTCAGATCCGGTTCCTGACAGCACTGAACAACCAGGGTGGAATGTACAAAGGTGAACATTCATAACATATCCGTATCTGCCATGTGCTCTCATAGGTCTTTCATGAACACATCTCCTGCCACTGTAATACAATGGACCCTGCGTAGCGTTTCTGAGGAAACAAAGGTTTGTCAGGTGCAGAATCACTGAACCACTTCTACCAGCCAACAGAATGCGTACGTCTGTCCATCGAGTCCGAAAAATGTCTCATTTATCTTCTCTTCCTCAGCACCAAAACAACTCCAACAGTTTGCCCGGCCCCAAGCCCTCCATAAACCACCATCTGAACACCAACCACGTCCACTCCAACTCAACGGGAAGCAGTTAGTGAGGAGGTGCGCCCACCGACGGGGGAAATACAGTCAGGAGTGGTGACCTTCTTCTGCTGCTGACGTCGGAGAGAGGAGAGTCAGAGGCCCGACAGCCTTCCGCCGGGGAAGTCTGTATATGTGTGTCAGCGGGATTGACAGACGGGACTTTCTTTCCTCTTCTCACAAGTGAAGCCTCACATGGAAGGTTCGCTCAGGTGAGGGGGTGCGAACCCCTCCTTTTATGACAGGGGTGTAACAAGAAAAAACGATACCTCCCACAGTCACATGACTCTGCAATAGGACATTGCCAATTGCATGTAACAGGTAACAAAATCACGAAAAAAAAAGAACTGAACCCACATGACAAGCGACAAGACCAACGGGCCTCCAGGGCTCCATGTCCGCATTGTACTCTATATCTTTATTTTCAACAAAAGAAATTAAAAAAAAGTGTTTTATTTTTCAGGATTTCTTGTCTATTGTCTGATATTTATTACAACATTTTGTGGAAAAACAAAAGACTTCAAGTTTCATTTCAAAGGTGAGCAAGCCAAGTGCAACAAAAGCGGGCGGCATATTGGCGGTGTCTCCGTCCTGCGAGAGGCGTCGCCAAGTGCAGAGCTGTCATGTAGGATTTATAGTACGGACGCGCGGAACGCGAGGAGATACATTCCTGGTGTCCAAGGAACATTCTGTCCGGTCAGATTCAGGGGCGTAACTAGAAATCCCAGGGCCCCATAGCAAAATTTTGTATGGGGCCCCCCGTGATTTCTAGGTATACCCCTTGCAGAGATCCCAGCTGAGGGTACGAACAAGCCAAGGTCAGGAGCCAAAGGTATCGGGTATGTAGCAGAAGATGATGAGAGTAGTCGGTGATTCAGCAGCCAAAGGTCGGTACACGGGTAGCAGTATGAGCGGATTGTATCACAGAGGGAGCAGGAAGCAAGATAATGGCAGGAGCATAATAATCTGGCAAACAGGAAGTGCAGAGGCGTGGCTTAAATAGGAAGTTCAAGGGAAGAGCAAGGAGTTCAGCAGAAACTAGGTTTACCTGAGGATTACACAGGAGAGCAGGCAAGGAACTATCCAAGGTTCTAAGGTGGCTCAGCAGGTAGAACCACCGCCAGCTACAGCGGAGGTTCTGGGTTCAGATCCGGTTCCTGACAGCACTGAACAACCAGGGTGGAATGTACAAAGGTGAACATTCATAACATATCCGTATCTGCCATGTGCTCTCATAGGTCTTTCATGAACACATCTCCTGCCACTGTAATACAATGGACCCTGCGTAGCGTTTCTGAGGAAACAAAGGTTTGTCAGGTGCAGAATCACTGAACCACTTCTACCAGCCAACAGAATGCGTACGTCTGTCCATCGAGTCCGAAAAATGTCTCATTTATCTTCTCTTCCTCAGCACCAAAACAACTCCAACAGTTTGCCCGGCCCCAAGCCCTCCATAAACCACCATCTGAACACCAACCACGTCCACTCCAACTCAACGGGAAGCAGTTAGTGAGGAGGTGCGCCCACCGACGGGGGAAATACAGTCAGGAGTGGTGACCTTCTTCTGCTGCTGACGTCGGAGAGAGGAGAGTCAGAGGCCCGACAGCCTTCCGCCGGGGAAGTCTGTATATGTGTGTCAGCGGGATTGACAGACGGGACTTTCTTTCCTCTTCTCACAAGTGAAGCCTCACATGGAAGGTTCGCTCAGGTGAGGGGGTGCGAACCCCTCCTTTTATGACAGGGGTGTAACAAGAAAAAACGATACCTCCCACAGTCACATGACTCTGCAATAGGACATTGCCAATTGCATGTAACAGGTAACAAAATCACGAAAAAAAAAGAACTGAACCCACATGACAAGCGACAAGACCAACGGGCCTCCAGGGCTCCATGTCCGCATTGTACTCTATATCTTTATTTTCAACAAAAGAAATTAAAAAAAAGTGTTTTATTTTTCAGGATTTCTTGTCTATTGTCTGATATTTATTACAACATTTTGTGGAAAAACAAAAGACTTCAAGTTTCATTTCAAAGGTGAGCAAGCCAAGTGCAACAAAAGCGGGCGGCATATTGGCGGTGTCTCCGTCCTGCGAGAGGCGTCGCCAAGTGCAGAGCTGTCATGTAGGATTTATAGTACGGACGCGCGGAACGCGAGGAGATACATTCCTGGTGTCCAAGGAACATTCTGTCCGGTCAGATTCAGGGGCGTAACTAGAAATCCCAGGGCCCCATAGCAAAATTTTGTATGGGGCCCCCCGTGATTTCTAGGTATACCCCTTGCAGAGATCCCAGCTGAGGGTGAACTTGCAGAGCCCACCGTAGAATCTCTATGGTGGGTTATGCAGGGTCACCCTCAGGTGGGCTGGTCGCACTCCTTACCTGTCCGCCTCCTCTTCCTCCACGGTCGCTGATGGGCCACGCCTCCTACTCCGTCGCCGGGCCCGCCCCTTCTTCATCACCGGGCCCCCACCTCCTCCCCTGCTGCTGACCACGGGCCCCGCCTCCTCCTCCTCCACTGCCGCTGCTGGCTCTCATTGACTCTGTGGAGAGGAACGCGCTGCGATCTGAACAGCGGCGTGTTCATCTTCAGCCGCCAGTGAAAGCCACCAGCGGAGGATCCCAGGCGGCCCGCACGGCATCTGACCGGGCCCCACTGTGCCCCGGGCCCCATAGCGGCCGCCTGGGTCGCTATGGTGATTGTTACGTCACTGGCCAGATTATTCGAGGACCATTGTAACTCTGCTTATTTGTTGTCTGTCTAGTGACCTTCCCCCGATGATGGTCGGAGGCTCCTCTTCTCTGGCATCCATCATAGGCCAGGAGCTGCATCTTCATACAACCTGCATGTATTCCGCAGACTCAAGGACCATTTATGGATGGAATTAAGAGATGTGCACTGGCAGCAAATTGGGAAAATCCAAACTTGCAGGGGCCACTTGTGGAGATGATCTTTACTCTGGAGGCCATGCAGAGGGCAAAGGACTAGTCACCAGTACTGTAGGTGGTCTCCCTTCAGCTGATGTTTCCCCCATTACAGACCTAGCATGCTTGTTCTGCACTGTGTGTCTGTGTGGAGGCGGCCATCTTGGTAGGCTTTGCTTCCTCATGTCAGAGACGCTCCCTTCCCTGATGACTGGTGATTTGATGATAGAGGTGGAGGAAACACAGATCTACTGTAGGGAATGAAGCAGAAGCCGGGAGATCCTTACAGTGCAGCTCCTCAGGTACAGCTTCCTTTCCAGCCAGGAGAACCAGAGAGCATCACATCAGGGAAATCTCAATCCACATCTGGCAAGACTAACAGTCAGAGGCAGCAGTGCCTTAGGTGATCTCACACTGCAGATAACCATCTGAGGGCCAGCATGCCTAGGTACACGCACATACCAGGAAGTGGTACTAGTCTAGTCTCTGGCACTAATCTAGTAATCTAGTCTATGGCGCTTGTCTAGTCTCTGGCGCTAGTCTAGTCTCTGGCGCTAGTCAAGTCTCTGGCGCTAATCTAGTAATCTAGTCTATGGCGCTAGTCTAGTCTCTGGCGCTAGTCTAGTCTCTGGCGCTAGTCTAGTCTCTGGCGCTAGTCTAGTCTCTGGCGCTTGTCTAGTCTCTGGCGCTAGTCTAGTCTCTGGTGCTAATCTAGTAATCTAGTCTATGGCGCTTGTCTAGTCTCTGGCGCTTGTCTAGTCTCTGGCGCTAGTCTAGTCTCTGGCGCTTGTCTAGTCTCTGGCGCTTGTCTAGTCTCTGGCGCTTGTCTAGTCTCTGGCAATTGTCTAGTCTCTGGCACTAGTCTAGTCTCTGGCACTTGTCTAGTCTCTGGCACTAGTCTAGTCTCTGGCACTTGTCTAGTCTCTGGCACTTGTCTAGTCTCTGGCACTAGTCTAGTCTCTGGCACTTGTCTAGTCTCTGGCACTAGTCTAGTCTCTGGCACTAGTCTAGTCTCTGGCACTTGTCTAGTCTCTGGCACTAGTCTAGTCTCTGGCACTTGTCTAGTCTCTGGCACTTGTCTAGTCTGGATAAGCATTCTTCCTACCAAGTCCCATCCATCAATCCTCCAATGGAATATCTTCTCTTTTTCTGTGGTGGAAGTGCACCTCCTCCTCTTCTACATGAGATTGGTGGGAGAAGAGCGGCCTGAAAACATAGTATTGCTGGTGGAGGGAGAGCTAGTGGGGAAGGTCTTGTGGACAGTGGGTTAGGAACTGTCACAGAATAAGGGTAGGGGTGTATAAATCATGCAGTTGCCCCAAAAACTGGAGATACCCACCACAGAGACCTCAAATATAGATACATTCTACAAAAATCAAATATTATACTTTGTGATATAATGATACTGTTGTCGTATATGGTTCTCTGAGGTGAGTATCTCCAATGTTTGAGGGTAATTGAATATTTGATGTTTTAGGGGGGGGGAGTGTTAACCCAACAGGTTGTTAGGTGCAAACCTTCGTTCTTATCAATAACCAATTCCCTCGCCCTCTATGCAGAACTGGACGCTGGTACCGTGTTTCCCCGAAGGTAAGACCTAGCACTATCTTCGGGGATTTCTGTAATATAAGACCTACCCCGAAAATAAGACCTAACAAAAGAGAAAATATGACAGTGTCTTATTTTCGGGGAAACACGGTAGGAGAGCTGACGGAGGATGTAGAGCGGACGGTGAGGGGAAGAGCTACTGCAGCATACATGGAGTGTGGACAGTAGGGGGAGAGCTGGTACAGAATGTATTGAGGATGGTAGGAGATAGAGAGTGCAGGGAACTGATTCCGTATATTGTGGACACTGAGGGAACAATGTGTAGGGGGACCTGTTATAATTGCTGGAATGGTTGAATCGGAGAAGTTCTGCATACGACTTCCTCCTGCATTCAGACCTGGTGACAGAATCCTCCAGCATTAAAAGTGGGGAATGAAATCCGGCTTCATACCATAGAGGGGAAGGATTGCCATAGCTAGATGGTCCGGGTGGATCACTTGGATCTGGGCTCTGCTCTGTGCACTGGAGCTTCACATGGTGCCAAAATCCTCCACGGAAAATAAAAGGTTGCAGAGCCTTGTAAAAATATAGAGACTATAGGAAGTAGGGATGCAGAGATACTTTTCGAGTACCAGTGCCGATACTCGGCATTTTCATGAGAACTCCCGGGGTTGCAGCAGTTGCAGCTGGGACCGGGCTCTGGCGCTCCACCACTGTCCTGAAATCATTAGTCTGTTTTAGAAAAATTGTCACATGACAATAAACAAAAATGTATCAGTACTCTTACTTGTAAGTACTCGGCAAGTATCAGTACTCGTACTCGCTAAACTGGTATCTGTGCGTCCCTTTATTTATATTTATAAAAACAAAATCGTACATTAAAACAGAGATGTAGAAATCCCAGGAGCTCCGTGTGCTCCTTACACATGACAGCGGCCTCCTAATTTTTGCATTTTTAGCTAGTGTAGTCTTGGAGCTCAAAAGTATCGGTACATGTACTCGTACTTGTACCGAGTACTGTACTTGGTATCTGTGCAACCCTAATAGGAAGGATAAGGCACATGGAGTCTGCAATGGCAGCTCTCATACTGTAATCCTGACAGGTTCCCATTACTTGGAGGGTGTTGTAGCCAATGAGACAGAGTTGACATGTATGACAGAACAAGAGTCACCGGCCACATCTGACCACCAATGACATATTCATGGTATATAGTTAGGGTTGCCACCTGTCAGGGATTCACCCGCACAGTTCGGGTTTTGAATGCTCCGTCCGGGTTTCATGGAACCAGGAACCCGGACACAAGATGTCAGGCAGACAGGGGCAACCAAAATTAAGATTGGGGCTAGTGGCCCCCCACTGAAAATAGTCTCAACTGTGTTTTTTACATATTAATGGTTGGTGCCCATTACATATGAACAAGCCACGCCTCATTCTCCCCAAAAAATATGTCCGCGTCTCGCTATAGTGTTATCGGGTTTCGCTTGAAGAAAAGGTGGCAACCCTATATATAGTTCATGTATACAACGTGTCACTTGTCACCTAGAAAAAGCAGATTGAGCCTAAAATATGACTTGAAACGCTGAAAACCTCGAACCATCGCGTAGAAAGTGACGGCGGCCCCCTTCTGTCTTCATATGAGCGGCCGACGTCTCTGCTCTTCCTGTCCTCCACCACATTGTTACAGCCTCACAGACTGTAAAATTTCCCAGCCATCTCACTTCCTGTGACAAACCCGCAGCACCCGGTGTCTATGCGAGCCTTGAAGAGCCCTCGAGGTCTGCAGAGTTCCTGTATATATATTCTCCATAGATTCAGCTGAGCAACGCGTCAGCCAATGAAAGCAGAATGTGGCCCCATGAACGGGCGGAACTTTCCGTCTCTACAATCAATTTGTGATCAATGATGAGAAGTGGACGTCATGGAACCCCAAATGTCTGAATGTTATTCATTGTTATCTTTATAGAATAAAGAGATTTGGGAGGGTGAATGAAGAACCTGTAAGCAGTGGAGTCACAGAGCAACTCAAGCTGAAACACTTAACTCCAGCAGGGGCTGCCGGGGGGCCACACCTCTCACGTGCAGCTCTCAGGGGCTCTCTGATTGGGGGCACCAGAGCTTTAGCCCCACTGAAAGACACATTCTAGTATCATTCACCCTTCAGGTTCACTCTGGAGGTCCTCCCCCCAGTCCAGTCCCCTCAGACTCCTATACACATATGGGAACACTCGGGGGCAGGAAGACGCGTCGCCCTTTCTTGGTGTGACCACCATCATGTGTCTGTTCCACACCTCACCCTGTCCTGCCAACACACAATCCCCAAACTCTGCCCCTAGAATGCCCCGTCCTGAGTTCATCTTCATAACGTGTACAACAACCAACTAACTACGGCCAACGTGGCAGAAGAGATTTCCAAAACAAAAATCACCATCCAAAAATGTCGGAGCCTCTAAAGCACACATCACGTTTCAGGAGCAGAAATATCTGTGACCAGGGCCGGATTCCCAACAAGTCCACTGAGGCCCGGTCTCGGGGCGGCACAGGTTTGAAGTCACCCGACGCCCGGAACATGGAGTTCCGGGCGCCGGGCGGTAATTTTTTTCTACAACAAATTTTCCTCCAAGAAGTTCTTGAAGGAAGGAAGATGTCTGCAGCACCATCCGTGGTAACCAGACTATTCGGCACAACCAGATCTGGAGAATTTTATTATGAAAACATTTTATTTTCTTTAGTTTAGACATTTACATCATTTCAACAAGAAGAATCTCACTTATAAAGCCAATAAATGTACAGCGTTTCCCGGAGAGGAACCAGAAATGAGCGAAGCAATCCCTACAGATCCCTACTCGGATATCTGGGAATGTCGGCCAATCCAATCACATAGCCCAGTCCACCGGGGGCGCGGGGGGGGGGGGGTGTGGAGTCGAGCGAGCGGGGGGGGGGGATTTAGGATCCGGCCGAGCACACCAGGGTCATGGGCTCCTGCAGCCATGCGGTATTTCCTATGATTTGGGATTTACCCATAATGCCTCACTCCAGCACACCATAGTGAACGCATTCATTTTTCAGCTGGAAGGGGGTAGGAAGTCTCCTATGAAGAACTCCAGCACAGCATCGGGACCGCAGTATGGGAACTTCATGGAATCCTATCTTCTGGTTCTTTACTCTGTGGCTGCAGGTCTCCGATGGAGGGAATATGTAGGCAGGTTTCTGTGCATCCTTTATTACAATGGGCTAGGAGTGGGCACTGGACTAGGATTAGACATTGAGCCAGGATTGGGCATCAGGCTAGGATTAAGCATTGGGCTAGAATTGGGCACTGGGCTAGGACTGGCATTCGGTGTTGCACTAGGATTGGACATGAGGCTAGGATTAAGCATTGGGCTAGGATTGGGCATTGGGTTAGACTTCGGGCTAGGATTAGGCATTGGGCTAGGATTAGGCACTGGGCTAGGACTTGGCATTTGACAGGGATTGGGCATTGGATTAAGATTAGACGTTGGATTCGGATTGGGCATTGGACTAGGATTGGACACTGGAATGGAACTGTGTATTGGGCTAGGATTGGGCATTGGGCTAGGATTGGGCATTGGAGCAGGATTGGGCACTGGACTAGGATTAGGCATTGGATTAAGATTAGACGTTGGGCTAGGATTGGGCATTGGACTGGAACTGTGCATTGAGTTAGAATTGGGAACTAGACTAGGATTGGGCATTGGAGCAGGATTCGGCGTTGGACTAGGATTAGGCATTGGGTTAGACTTTGGGCTAGGATTAGGCACTGGGCTAGGACTTGGCATTGGACAGGGATTTGGCATTGGATTAAGATTAGACGTTGGATTCAGATTGGGCATTGGACTAGGATTGGACACTGGAATGGAAGTGTGCATTGGGTCAGAATTGGGAACTGGACTAGGATTAGGCATTTGTCTAGTATTAGGCATTGTGCTAGGATTCGGAGTTGGACTAGGATTGGGCATTGGGCTAGGATTAGGCATTGGGCTAGGATTAGGCATTGGGCTAGGATTAGGCATTGGGCTAGGATTGGGCATTGGGCTAGGATTGGGCATTGGAGCAGGATTGGGCATTGGGCTAGGATTGGGCATTGGGCTAGGATTAGGCATTGGGCTAGGATTGGGCATTGGGCTAGGATTAGGCATTGGGCTAGGATTAGGCATTGGGCTAGGATTGGGCATTGGGCTAGGATTGGGCATTGGAGCAGGATTGGGCATTGGGCTAGGATTGGGCATTGGGCTAGGATTAGGCATTGGGCTAGGATTGGGCATTGGGCTAGGATTGGGCATTGGAGCAGGATTGGGCATTGGGCTAGGATTGGGCATTGGGCTAAGATTAGGCATTGGGCTAGGATTGGGCATTGGGCTAGGATTAGGCATTGGAGCTGGAGATGAGGATTACAAGGAGGGGGGAGATGCCGGATTTTAATGACTCTCATGGAGGGCAATCTGAAGGTAACTGGAGGACGGAGAGAGTTGTGACGGTTCGGGAAGTGGAGGAGAACGAATCATATGAGGAGTGGGCGGCGCCCTGGGGGAAATGTGCGGGTCGGGTTCCCTGTGCACAGGACAACATCTTCTGGTAATATAAAACATGGCGGAGACAATGTCACTGGAATATAGACAGGACCGACAGGCTCCGCCCCCTTCAGCTTGCGCGGGGTCCCTTCTGCTGTTCCACATGAAGCGGCGAATCCACCGGCTGGCTCCGTCACCGCAGTCAGTCATGTGACGTAGATTCTTGAGGCTCGCTTCGGTGCCGACTCCCCCGGCCGGGAGGTCTCACTCTCCTCCGAGGATTGCAGCTTGTGGAACTTCTCCGATTTCAGGAAACGGCCGTAACTGTCATACTTCATGAGGTTAAATATCTGCAAATACACGAGAAGGGATCGCGGGAAGGGATCGTGAGAAGCAGGGGGCGTAACCGCACATCATGGGGCCCCCCAGCAACCTCCCTACTGTCAATGATATTAAAGTCAGGTAGCAGGAGAGCTGCATGCAAAGTCCCCCCCTCCCCCCCTGTACATCTGATGTCAGCTCTGCTTGATTAATGTCAGTGTCAGCAGCAAATGCTGCAATCCTTATTGGGGCCCCTTCCACCCCCAGGCCCCATAGCAGCCGCATGGGCAGCTATGGCTATGGTTATGCCACTGGTGAGAAGGGATTGTGTGAAGGGACTATGGGAAGTGATCATGGGAAGGGATGAGAGGGTCTGTTTGGGTTTGGATCCTGAACTTGGTGCCGATCCCATTGGCGTCTGTCGGGGGGCCAAGGAGAGGGATGACCAGGAGAGGGATGACCAGGAGAGGGATGACCAGGAGAGGGATGACCAGGATAGGGATCACAAGGAGAGGGATGACAAGGAGAGGGATGACCAGGATAGGGATCACAAGGAGAGAGATGACCAGGAGAGGGATGACAAGGAGAGGGATGACAAGGAGAGGGATGACAAGCTGCATCTGGAGGGATTAGGGGCACTGACTTGAATTCTGATTGCTAGCTCTGTGGTCAGGTGACCCCCCTCTCTTCTCGCCGGCACTTCGAGGGAACGACCTCCGATCGCGGGACGCAGGAACTCTATTTATCTTGACACAGAAGTCACCGAGGATTCTCTGAGAGGTGACACATGTCACACATATGTGCTAAACGTGTCACATACATGTGGAGGAGTTTGAGATGTAACAATGTAATGAACATGGGAAAAGATTTAACCGTTTCATGACTGGCGATACTTTGTGTCAGGGTCATCCTGCGGTGTGACGATACAATGGGCTCTGAAGCTTAACCCCAAAGGGGCGATTACTTGTCCCCTCATTACCCCCTCAGTATCGCCCCTCCCCCCGCCCCCGCTCGCTTTGATGGAAGGAAGTGTTTAGCTTTATACGGCCGACAACGAGATCAATCTGTTGTCACCGACTGGCAAAGACAGAGAAATGTAGAAGGGGGGGCGAACAGCAACTCTGCTCCCCCTCCCAACAGTGTCTCAGCCAGGAGCTCGGCTCCCTCTGCTCCCCATACTCAGGAGGAGCAATGTGATTTCAATGGAAAAAAACTGGCTGCACAAATATTCACCCCCCCCCCCCCCCCCGATCCGGCGCTGTCAGGGGAAGACACGTGTTCTATGGGATTGGGATCTGCACTCCAGGACATGAACACCCAAAAATCTCTTCCCTGCGTTCTGCATCGGGTCTCCTTCCGGGATCCCACAGAATTGTTCTGTGTTCGTTTTACCCTCAGCAGTCCTCCGAGGCCTTCTACAGGGAAAGATCTCCACCACCATGCTTCACAGTGGGGAAGGTGTACTGAGGATGATGCGCACAACTCCCATGAAGCTGAGGCTGGTGAGGGACCTCGGCCTGGACAGCGTCTGTAGACACAGAGAGTCTCGGACCGGCACAGCCAGAGAGACGGAAACAATACTTCCCTCAGACCCGGGCTTCTGTCTATTTGTGGGCGGCGGCATCACTGAGCCTCCCAGGAAGGCCGGGGGACCTCAGAATCCAATGTTCTTCTGGTTCCTGGTTCCTGGTTCCTGGTTCTGGAGCTGGCCATTGAAGGATGCAATAGGCCGGCTCCTGGAAGTGCTGGAAGTCCGGGCCGAGGTGTTTTTGTACTTCTGGGGGGCCGGGCTTTTTAAAGCCATTTCTGTTGTGAAAGAAGGGGGCTGACCACAGAGCCCACTACTTCTGGCACTGAGACCATCTGCATTTTGCCACAATGCTCACCTCTGGTCTGCTTCTTCATCTTGGTTGTCACCCTCCCATGGTGGCCTCCCTCACTAGTCACCACTTTGAAGGCCTCTGTTGATAGTCTTCTCCTTAGTGGCCTTCCTCACTATTCTCTTCCTTGGTGGCCTCCCTCACTACTCTCCTCCTTGGTGGCCTCCCTCACTACTCTCCTCCTTGGTGGCCTCCCTCACTACTCTCCTCCTTCGTGCCCTCCCTCACTACTCTCCTCCTTGGTGGCCTCCCTCACTATTCTCCTCCTTGGTGGCCTCCCTCACTATTCTCCTCCTTGGTGGCCTTCCTCACTACTCTCCTCCTTGGTGGCCTGCCTCACTACTCTCCTCCTTGGTGGCCTCCCTCACTATTCTCCTCCTTGGTGGCCTCCCTCACTATTCTCCTCCTTGGTGGCCTCCCTCATTATTCTCCTCCTTGGTGGCCTCCATCACTAGTCTCCTCCTTCATTGTCAAATCTCTTTTATTGTAATTACTATGAATGGGTTCTGGTAATGAGGGGTGTCGGTATAAGAAGGGGGAGGGGTCTTCGTGTACTGTGGGGTATAAGTAAAAGGGATATAGAGTCTCAGTGTAACAAGCGGGGCTCCTGGTAGTTTGGGGTGTCAGTGTAACAAAGGGGCGAGGAAGGGTTACCTGCTCCTGCAGTTTCTCGAACATCAGAGGGTGAGGCTCTTTCAGGATCTGCTCCCCGATGCGGGACTGACCCTCCACGTTGACCTGCGATGAGGCTTTGCTGGACAGGAAGGTGTTGTAGATGTGTTGGGCCTTTTTCTGCATCTGGAGAAGAAGGGAAGTGGAGGTCATTATGTGTTCAGGTCCAATGAGGGAAGAAGGGACAGGTGAGTGTTGGCCAATACAAGTGGGACATCATGTGACATTGAGGTACAATCCTATTGGCTCAGACACCGGCAGGATAAAAGTATTTCTGGAGCCATATCCAGCTAGAACTTCCTTATTGCCTCCTGCTGATTGGCTGCCTAGAAAAGCCCATCAATCCCACCCCAGTGGACACCATCGGGGGTGGAGGGGTCATCTTAATGGACCATACCTGATCCCGTTCTTCCGTTTTCTTGAAATCTTCACACGCCAACCAGAAGAGCAGGTTCTCCTCGCTGTACTCCCTCTTCAGGAAGTCCTAAACCAAAATCAGAAACATACTCGGGTCAGCATCTCACTGAGAGGAGCCGCCATTGTCCTCCACTCTGTATGGGCGGATCATGGTACAGAGCAGATGACACAGAAAGAGAAGGTCCATGTTCCCCCTCCCACCAACACCAATGTATGGGGGTATTCCTCCTCCCACCAACACCAATGTAAGGGGGGTATTCCTCCTCCCACCAACACCAATGTAAGGGGGATTTCTCTCCCCCCACCAACACCAATGTAAGGGGGTATTCCTCCTACCACCAACACCAATGTAAGAGGGTATTCCTCCTCCCACCAACACCAATGTATGGGGGTATTCCTCCTCCCACCAACACCAATGTAAGGGGGTATTCCTCCTACCACCAACACCAATGTAAGGGGGTATTCCTCCTCCCACCAACACCAATGTAAGGGGGTATTCCTCCTCTCACTGAACACCAATGTATGGGGGCCACTCCTTCTCTTGCTCACCGCCCATATAATGAGCTGTGTGGTGCATGTACCTGAGTGCTGTACATTACATAGCCCTGAGCAGTGCACTGACTCCATACATGTGCAGGTTACTTATGGACTCTACACCTAATCCCCAGTCGTAGGGGTCCCCAAAGAATCGGGGTCCACCAGCCTTCAGGTTGGTGGACCAACAGACTCAACCCCTATCAGGAGCCTTGCGCCCGGGCCCGGATTTCCCACAAGGCCACCGAGGCCCGGCCTCGGCGCGGCAGCGGTGACCTAGGGGTCGGATCATGTGACTAATCTGCCTGAATCTCTTGTCTCTACCACAGATGTCCTGGACTCGGGCGGTGCTGGGGACATGGAGCCGTGCTGGGGACATGGAGCCGTGCTGGGGACATGGAGCCGATCTTGATCCTGCAAAACATTGATACAGATCCACATAATGATCTGTCGCACAAGCTAAGACTTAACCCCGCGGGTGGCTGAATGGGTGCGCAGCTGGCTACAGGATTCACTTTGGTTCACTGATGATGGTGATAATTGTTCCACACGTACAGGTGAGATCATGTATGGAGGGAAAGGGAAAGTCCAATCTCTGAACAGAACAAAACAGCGGAGAGACAAAACACAATGACACACAAGAAGGGTGGAGGAGAATCAGCTGAACAGCATCAAATACACACTATTGCCAAAAGTATTGGCCCCTCCCCCTCCCAATCATGTGATTCCGGTGTTCCAATCCCCTCCATGGCCCCTGGTGTATAGGACGAGGCCCCTCCTCCAAATTCATGTGCGTTTAATGGTGTCCCAATACTTCTGGCAATGTAGTGTATGTAGTTACATTTTGTTACAATGACGCTCTGCTGAGGTTTTATGTATCTGTAATAAAGTGTTTGAAGGGTAGAAGAGCCAATCCTGTGCGTGCCGGATAAACCGGGAGTGCGCCGAGACTTCCATGTCCTCATAGGATATGCCCACACACGCGGTGTGCCCATAGGTGCTCTTTTAGGATCCCGCCCTAGCCTGCACCCATATACACAGCAGGCTGAGGACTGAACACGGCCCCTGGAGAGGACTGAACACGGCCCCTGGAGAGGACTGAACACGGCCCCTGGAGAGGGCTGAGCTCGGCCCCTGGAGAGGACTGAACACGGCCCCTGGAGAGGACTGAACACGGCCCCTGGAGAGGGCTGACCTCGGCCCCTGGAGAGGGCTGAACACGGCCCCTGGAGAGGACTGAACACGGCCCCTGGAGAGG
>NW_017308999.1:47019-47309 GCF_000935625.1 Nanorana parkeri
GAGGGGGGATCATGTGACCTTCTGGCGATGATTGGTTCGCTGATATGACGATTGGGACGCCTCGCTCCCTCCCGACAATCCTTCGGCTCTGCAACAGTTAAATACTCAAATCCAAATATTTTCACATTCTGCTTTTTGGCAAAGCGACGGCGGCGGCGGCCTCATCCGACACGTCCGAACGTCATAATATTTACAGGAGGGCTGAAGTGACGGATCTTCTGCTTGGGGGGGTTCTCGGAATCTGAGTTTTGGAGGAACGTTTTCCGCACTGACCACTTCCCGCACCGAGG
>NW_017308999.1:47551-50498 GCF_000935625.1 Nanorana parkeri
ACGGACCGCTGCTGACCCAGACCCGGATCCACCGTCAGGCACGCCCAAGGCTTGTGCCCGCAGGGGGGAGGGGCAGAGCGGCGGCTTGTCTCACGATAATTACCAAATACAAAATCTTCCTCCATCAACAATCATCTCGTATAAAATGTATGTCCACCGTGTGACAAAATCATAAACTAGGCCCCAGCAGCGTCACAAGGGGGGTGCGGCCTGCACCCGGGTGCCACCATTGGAGGGGTGACTGGCAGTCATTTTGGTGTCACCCCCTCTAAAAAATTCTGGCACTCGGGCATGGAGAGAGAGGAGTGGACCCGGCGGCATACCTCATCCCGCCAGGTGAACGTCCCTGCCTCTCTCTGCCGGCGTCCATCACTAAGATGGCCACCGGCAGGCGAGGATGAGGCATGCCGCCGGGTCCCCTCCTCTCTCCTGACACGGTCAGGCTCTTGGTCACCCCCTCCAATGGTGTCACCCGGGTGCGGGCCGCACCCCCCTTGTAACGCCACCGGGGTCAATAACAGAGGCAGAAGCTGTACAATTCTATCATCGCAGACGATCCTATTGGAGGGAACTAACTCCAAGAAATTACAGCAGCCAATCCTCAGCATTCATCTGATCCCCGGCTATGATTGGACGAAAGGAAAGTGAACGCGAGGCGCCGGGTAGAAATCCTCCGCGTGTCAGATAAATTATCACTAGATGGGGAACCTCCCGAGGGGACCCAGTAACCCAGAACCGAGGATCCGCATGTGCGGTCCAATGAGAGCGCAACATGACCAAGAGTCCAGAATCTCCCAATCGTAAGAATTGTCTCACCCGGAGACACAGAGACAATCGGGGTCTCTTCATCCCCCCAAAATGCATTGGATGGTTTCCTGCTCTGAGACAATTGCACTTCCTGTGCCTAGACACTCCTGATATCAGTGCACTTCCTGTGCCTAGACACTCCTGATATCATTGCACTTCCTGTGCCTAGACACTCCTGATATCATTGCACTTCCTGTGCCTAGACACTCCTGATATCAGTGCACTTCCTGAGCCTAGACACTCCTGATATCATTGCACTTCCTGTGCCTAGACACTCCTGATGTCAGTGCACTTCCTGTGCTTAGACACTACTGATATCATTGCACTTCCTGTGCCTAGACACTCCTGATATCATTGCACTTCCTGTGCCTAGACACTACTGATATCATTGCACTTCCTGTGCCTAGACACTCCTGATATCAGTGCACTTCCTGTGGCTAAACACTACTGATATCATTGCACTTCCTGTGCCTGGATACTCCTGATATCAGTGCACTTCCTGTGCTTAGACACTCCTGATATCAGTGCACTTCCTGTGCCTAAACACTACTGATATCATTGCACTTCCTGTGCCTAGACACTACTGATATCATTGCACTTCCTGTGCCTGGACACTCCTGATGTCATTGCACTTCCTGTGGCTAAACACTCCTGATATCATTGCACTTCCTGTCCCTAGACACTACTGATATCAGTGCACTTCCTGCCCCTAGGCACTCCTGATATCATTGCACTTCCTGTCCCTAGGCACTCCTGATATCATTGCACTTCCTGTGCCTGGGCACTCCTGATATCAGTGCACTTCCTGTGCCTAGACACTACTGATATCATTGCACTTCCTGTGCCTAGACACTCCTGATATCATTGCACTTCCTGTGGCTAAACACTACTGATATCATTGCACTTCCTGTCCCTAGACACTATTGATGTCAGTGCACTTCCTGTGCCTAGACACTCCTGATATCATTGCACTTCCTGTGTCTGGGCACTCCTGATGTCATTGCACTTCCTGTGCCTGGGCATTTCCTGTCCTGTATTCTCACAGCTGTGTATCTGCAGTGTGAGATCTCAGGCACTGCTTCCTCCGACCTCTAGTCCCATCAGATGTGTAGTGAGATTTGGTGATGTCACTGCTGTGCCGATCTCTGCTGTCCTGGCTGGAGGGGAAGCCGTACCTGGGGTCCTGCAGTGTAAGGATCTCCCTGCTCCCGCTTCATCCATTCTTCCTCCTCCTCTATCATTACCCCTCCGGTCATCGGGGGTGAAGGTGGGAAAAGGGCAAATCTGACACAAGGACTCATAGCCCTGCCTCTACCAAGATGGCCGCCTCTACCAAGATGGCCGCCTCTACCAAGATGGCCGCCTCCACACAGAGACACAGAGCAGAACAATGTATAGTAACAGGGTGACGGGGAGAAGATGAACAGACAACACTGGGGACCGGGTCCTCTGTCATCTTCGCCTGTTGTCACAGTACAGGTCCTCTTCACCATCACGCACCTTAAATGCTTCCACACCGCCGGGATCTTCCAGCAGGCTGTCCAGAGACGACGACCACTTCTGCGTCCCCTTCAGGTCTGGATCCGGAACATTCGTTGCCTCATTGTTGTGAATTTCTGAAACAGAATCAGATATGTGACTGTGAAGAGAGCAACACAATGTAACACAACGTAACACAATGTAACACAATGTAACAATGTAACACAATGTAACACAACATAACACAATGTAACACAATGTAACACAACACAACGTAACACAATGTAACACAATGTAACACAACGTAACACAATGTAACACAACACAACGTAACACAATGTAACACAATGTAACACAACGTAACCCAATGTAACACAATGTAACACAATGTAACACAACGTAACACAATGTAACACAATGTAACACAACACAACGTAACACAATGTAACACAATGTAACACAACGTAACCCAATGTAACACAATGTAACACAATGTAACACAACACAACGTAACACAATGTAACACAATGTAACACAACGTAACACAACGTAACACAACACAACACAACGTAACACAACACAACGTAACACAACGTACCACAATGTAACACAACGTAACAATGTAACACAATGTAACACAATGTAACACAATGTAACACAA
>NW_017308999.1:50577-54970 GCF_000935625.1 Nanorana parkeri
TGCACTTCCTGTGCCTAGACACTCCTGATATCATTGCACTTCCTGTGCCTAGACACTCCTGATATCATTGCACTTCCTGTGCCTAGACACTCCTGATATCATTGCACTTCCTGTGTCTGGGCACTCCTGATGTCATTGCACTTCCTGTGCCTGGGCATTTCCTGTCCTGTATTCTCACAGCTGTGTATCTGCAGTGTGAGATCTCAGGCACTGCTTCCTCCGACCTCTAGTCCCATCAGATGTGTAGTGAGATTTGGTGATGTCACTGCTGTGCCGATCTCTGCTGTCCTGGCTGGAGGGGAAGCCGTACCTGGGGTCCTGCAGTGTAAGGATCTCCCTGCTCCCGCTTCATCCATTCTTCCTCCTCCTCTATCATTACCCCTCCGGTCATCGGGGGTGAAGGTGGGAAAAGGGCAAATCTGACACAAGGACTCATAGCCCTGCCTCTACCAAGATGGCCGCCTCTACCAAGATGGCCGCCTCTACCAAGATGGCCGCCTCCACACAGAGACACAGAGCAGAACAATGTATAGTAACAGGGTGACGGGGAGAAGATGAACAGACAACACTGGGGACCGGGTCCTCTGTCATCTTCGCCTGTTGTCACAGTACAGGTCCTCTTCACCATCACGCACCTTAAATGCTTCCACACCGCCGGGATCTTCCAGCAGGCTGTCCAGAGACGACGACCACTTCTGCGTCCCCTTCAGGTCTGGATCCGGAACATTCGTTGCCTCATTGTTGTGAATTTCTGAAACAGAATCAGATATGTGACTGTGAAGAGAGCAACACAATGTAACACAACGTAACACAATGTAACACAATGTAACAATGTAACACAATGTAACACAACATAACACAATGTAACACAATGTAACACAACACAACGTAACACAATGTAACACAACACAACGTAACACAATGTAACACAATGTAACACAACGTAACCCAATGTAACACAATGTAACACAATGTAACACAACGTAACACAATGTAACACAATGTAACACAACACAACGTAACACAATGTAACACAATGTAACACAACGTAACACAACGTAACACAACACAACACAACGTAACACAACACAACGTAACACAACGTACCACAATGTAACACAACGTAACAATGTAACACAATGTAACACAATGTAACACAATGTAACACAATGTAACACAACACAACACAATGTAACACAACACAACGTAACACAATGTAACACAACGTAACACAATGCAACACAACACAACGTAACACAATGTAACACAACGTAACACAATGTAACACAACACAACGTAACACAATGTAACGCAATGTTTATGGCCCTGCCCCCTCACACTGTATGTACTACCAGCGCGGTCCCCGTGGTGCAGGCAGTAATGGACTCTTGGCAATGGTGGGTGTGTGTATGTAGTGGAGTCCCTCTCCTCAGGACTGACAGTGTGAAGATCAATGTGTATAGTTCAGGGCGGCCATGGCGCGTGTAACGTGTTTTCAGCCACATACGTGTGGTCAGCACAGAGTCGGTTATGTGACGAGGACACGTGTCTGATTATCTTGGACTGATATTGTGATCACAGGACCGGAGGGCGGCGCAGTGCCAACGTGTCACCATATCTCCCCCCCGCCACTTCCTGCCGCAGATGATGCGACACCCGGCGACACCTTCTCTTCCTCTCCTCTGACTTCACTAGCCGCATGCTTGTTCCAAAGCCAGAAACAGCCTGGAGCTTCCTCAAGAGACCCTGTCACCAACTCACCTAACCCTAACCCTAAGGACCTTCCACCCCTGTGTACCCCTCCCAGGGCCTTCCACCCCTCTCCCCTCTGTACCCCCTCCCAGGACCTTCCACCCCTCTCCCCTGTGTACCCCTCCCAGGGCCTTCCACCCCTCTCCCCTCTGTACCCCCTCCCAGGACCTTCCACCCCTCTCCCCTGTGTACCCCTCCCAGGGCCTTCCACCCCTCTCCCCTCTGTACCCCCTCCCAGGACCTTCCACCCCTCTCCCCTGTGTACCCCTCCCAGGGCCTTCCACCCCTCTCCCCTCTGTACCCCCTCCCAGGACCTTCCACCCCTCTCCCCTGTGTACCCCTCCCAGGGCCTTCCACCCCTCTCCCCTCTGTACCCCCTCCCAGGACCTTCCACCCCTCTCCCCTGTGTACCCCTCCCAGGGCCTTCCACCCCTCTCCCCTCTGTACCCCCTCCCAGGACCTTCCACCCCTCTCCCCTGTGTACCCCTCCCAGGGCCTTCCACCCCTCTCCCCTCTGTACCCCCTCCCAGGACCTTCCACCCCTCTCCCCTGTGTACCCCTCCCAGGGCCTTCCACCCCTCTCCCCTCTGTACCCCCTCCCAGGACCTTCCACCCCTCTCCCCTGTGTACCCCTCCCAGGGCCTTCCACCCCTCTCCCCTCTGTACCCCCTCCCAGGACCTTCCACCCCTCTCCCCTGTGTACCCCTCCCAGGGCCTTCCACCCCTCTCCCCTCTGTACCCCCTCCCAGGACCTTCCACCCCTCTCCCCTGTGTACCCCTCCCAGGGCCTTCCACCCCTCTCCCCTCTGTACCCCCTCCCAGGACCTTCCACCCCTCTCCCCTGTGTACCCCTCCCAGGGCCTTCCACCCCTCTCCCCTCTGTACCCCCTCCCAGGACCTTCCACCCCTCTCCCCTGTGTACCCCTCCCAGGGCCTTCCACCCCTCTCCCCTCTGTACCCCCTCCCAGGACCTTCCACCCCTCTCCCCTGTGTACCCCTCCCAGGGCCTTCCACCCCTCTCCCCTCTGTACCCCCTCCCAGGACCTTCCACCCCTCTCCCCTGTGTACCCCTCCCAGGGCCTTCCACCCCTCTCCCCTCTGTACCCCCTCCCAGGACCTTCCACCCCTCTCCCCTGTGTACCCCTCCCAGGGCCTTCCACCCCTCTCCCCTCTGTACCCCCTCCCAGGACCTTCCACCCCTCTCCCCTGTGTACCCCTCCCAGGGCCTTCCACCCCTCTCCCCTCTGTACCCCCTCCCAGGACCTTCCACCCCTCTCCCCTGTGTACCCCTCCCAGGGCCTTCCACCCCTCTCCCCTCTGTACCCCCTCCCAGGACCTTCCACCCCTCTCCCCTGTGTACCCCTCCCAGGGCCTTCCACCCCTCTCCCCTCTGTACCCCCTCCCAGGACCTTCCACCCCTCTCCCCTGTGTACCCCTCCCAGGGCCTTCCACCCCTCTGTACCCCTCCCAGGACATTCCACCCCTCTCCTCTATGTGTGGCCCCTGGAACCTCATCTGTCCCTCTCCAGTGTACTGATCACATTGACCTGCTGAATGGTGTTTGGCCCCAAAGGAAATGACCGTCCAGTCACATGACCGCAGTCCATGATTCTGACATGTGTGGCCCAATGGGTCAGTACGAGGCTCTACAAGGGACACACGGGCCCTATAATCACACACCAGAGACTATTCACCCAACTTTCACCCAACCATAACCCCTCCCCCAATGTCTCCACACCCTGAGCACACACACGGCCCCCCTCCAGCACTGCACAGGCCCGGTCCTGTCTTCCCGATACGTCTCCTGCAAGTCGCAGCTGGAAACAGAAGCACGAGGAGGATGTATCGCAATCTCCTCCAGACTCCCAGCGCCCCAACTTCCCCTTCACATTTCCTCTTCTGTGACCGCACGCAGCGAGACCGAGATCCGGGACATGTACCCCGATACTGACATGTACCCCCAGAAATACTGACATGTCCCCCGATACTGACATGTACCCCGATACTGACATGTACCACCAGAAATACTGACATGTCCCCCGATACTGACATGTACCCCGATACTGACATGTACCCCCAGAAATACTGACATGTTCCCCTATAAATACTAACATGTACCCCGATAATACCCCTCTGTATACTGACATGTACCCCGAGAAATATTACCCCCTATACTACCTCACCGTATACTATGTACCCCTAACTATAACCCCCAGCAAGTACTGGTGCACTATAACCCCCAGCATGTACTGGTGCACTACAACCCCCAGCATGTACTGGTGCACTACAACCCCCAGCATGGACTTGTGCACTACAACCCCCAGCAAGTACTGGTGCACTATAACCCCCAGCAAGTACTGGTGCACTATAACCCCCAGCAAGTACTGGTGCACTATAACCCCCAGCATGGACTGGTGCACTATAACCCCCAGCATGGACTGGTGCACTATAACCCCCAGCGTGTACTGGTGCACTACAATGCCCAGCATGCACCTGATACAGAGGGACCGCACAGGCCGTCTCTATTCATCGGTTGGGTCTCTGTACGTCAGGTGACCTCCAGGTGGGTTTTGCTCTCAGTGTGGTCACTCCTCTGTCATTCCCAATGTCGCTACTCCCAGGGATCAGAGTAGGGAGGGGA